>NC_084552.2:44465332-44765332 GCF_033978685.3 Nerophis lumbriciformis
TTTTTGATCATCATTGTCCCAAAGTTGTCGTCATTAGCTCTCATAAAATCTGCCATAAATTGTAGTACCGGTAGTTGTTATTATTGAGGGAAATAGTGAACTTTGCGATACGCTCTGTGAAATCAGTGCTTCACCATAGAACGTTCCGGCAAGGTTTAAAATGACCAAAATATGGTAAACATGACTATGAATGCGCCTGTTACAATATTACATATATACATAAAGCATGTATATAAAATGTTCCAAGGTTTCTGGATATTTTTAGAGGGCCTTATAGGTTGAATCAATGGAATCCCCATTACCTGCATTGTTAGCTGCCTCTTGCTAACATTTTTTTATGATTTAGAATGCACAAAAGCAAAAAGACATGTGTTCTTGTCTCACATAGTGATTGAGAAGAATAGTCAAAACTAAATTAAAAAAAATGCAGTTCCCCATTAAGAACAGCAGCATAGTTCTCAATAACTGTGTGCAACACTCATTCTGACTGCGCTAATAAAACAAAGGTTTCAGAAAAGTATCTTATATCAGCATTTTATACATAAAACACTCATTGGTATATTGATATTACAAAATTATTGTGCTTTGACTGGTTAAAATTGTCTAAAGATGTATTACACTAATACACACTATAAGCCGCATCGGTATATAAGATGCACCCACTAAATTTTAGAAGAAAAAAATAGTTTTATATACTATTACATACACCGTATTACAAGCCGCAGATACAGTATATACCAGTGGTTCTTAAATGGGGGTACGCGTACCCTTGGGGGTACTTGAAGGTATGCCAAGGAGTACGTGAGATTTTTTTTTAAATATTCTAAAAATAGCAACAATTCAAAAATCCTTTATAAATATAAATAAAAACCTATCTTTTTTTCCAAATAGTTCAAGAAAGACCACTACAAATGAGCAATATTTTGCACTGTTATACAATTTAATCAATCAGAAACTGATGACAGTGCTGTATTTTACTTCTTTATGTCTTTTTTTCAACCAAAAATGCTTTGCTCTGATTAGGAGGTACTTGAATTAAAAAAAATGTTCACAGGGGGTACATCACTGAAAAAAGGTTGAGAACCACTGGTATATACCATGACGTTGCGAAATGTGATATTTATATAGAAATATTTGGTAAATGTTTGGCATACTTTGTTTCCAAACGGTGCCTGTAACAAGGCAGTAAAACTGTTAAACAAAACAGAAAAGTAATTGATGTCTTTGTTCATCCTTTAAGATGAATAAGATTTTCTCCTCTTTTAGGGTTCAAGTTTATCAGGATTCTTTTTCCTTGTACTCTGTAAACACTTTGAGTTTGAACAGTTTCTTAAAGTGGATCATTTTAGTACATTGTTTGATTTGTTTACTTAATCCAGTCCGGATTTTGGACGCTGGTGGGCCGGACCCGGCCCGCGGGCCGTAGTTTGGGAACCCCTGGACTATCAAATTGTATTTATTACACAACATGCACACAAACTACGGTGGTAAAATAAGTGTAAAAGTAAAAAAAAACAGCACAAGTTAAAACAGAAAAAGTGATATTTGAGGAAAAAACTGATTGCAAAGGAGCCCGGGTTCCATCCATCCATTTTCTACCGCTTGTCCCGTTCGGGGTCGCGGGGGTGCTGGAGCCTATCTCAGAGCAGTCAGTGAGAAGGCCCCTAAATACACTGCACCAATGCCTGTTGGTTTTTATTTCTTAGCTATCTGTGTGGAGTGCATGTTCTCCCCGTGACTGCGTGGGTTCCCTCCGAGTACTTCGGCTTCCTCCCACCTCCAAAGACATGCATCTGGGGATAGGTTGATTGGCAACACTAAATTGGCCACAGTGTGTGAATGTGAGTGTGAATGTTGCCTGTCTATCTATCTGTGTTGGCCCTGCGATGAGGTGGCGACTTGTCCAGGGTGTACCCCACCTTCCGCCCTATTGTAGCACCCCCCGCGACCCCGAAAGGGATAAGCAGTAGAAAATGGATGGATGGATGGATGGCAAAGCAGCCAGGAACTGACTATTTGTTTTGAGTAAAGGCGTTAGTGTACTCAGGAGACTAACAGTGTTTATCCATCATGAATAAGACTCTTTAGCGTTACCTGAGGGGTAAAGGTGTCGACACAGGCTGAGAGAGGATCAAGGTGTCGTGAGCAGAGAGCTTCAGGGAAGAAAAACATAATACAGTGAGGTCAAAAGCATTAAAGATTGATGAAAAAGAGGATTAGAACACTCACTTGGACCAAGATTCGAGGCCTTTGAGGTGAAGGAAAGGACACATTGTGCATGAAGTGTGAAATGTGCCTGTGAAATAAATAGATATTTTTGAGTGTAAACTTTACCGGTAAGTCCAACAGTTTGTGCAGAAGAACAAGCTAGGCTTACTTTTCAATGGGCAATGAGTGCGGGCCAGAGACCGACAATTTGTAGAGGAACATAAGGAATTTGCGGAAGGACTCGAAGAAAGGCCAGCGAGAGAGCAGGCAGATGCATTTGTTGGTGTTCACTGGCCGGTTGGGGATTTCTTTCTTCTCCACAGTGGTGAGCAGGCCTAAGTGGACCTTCTGTTTCTCACTCAACAGTTCCACAGGGTACGGCTCATAGAACTGGATGGCCGACCCGTACACCTGAGGGAGATGCAAAAATGGTTTGGTCTTCTAAGAAACTAAAATTGACAGCTTACCTTTTCACCGGAGCTGATGGTCAGGACAAACGTGGAGAAGATGGGCAACGGGTCTCGGGTGTTTGGTGCCCAACACTCAATCTTAGCGCCCATGGGCAAGCAGAAGAGAGGAACAGACTCTGACAGGGGGAAAGACTCATAGTCTTCTTCTGGGTAGCGAAAGATGAGGCCTGGAAATAGACAATTCACATGCAGTATTCTGCTATATCGTAAATGCGCTAATCAATACCTCTATTTAACTAACCACAGAGGTTACTGAAGTCGTCAGGTGCGTGGTGTACAAAAGCAAATAATTTGTAATTAGCCCTGGTCAAAAATAAAAGTCATTTACGGCTGAGGCTGTAGGCAAGCTCCCCATGTGTTTTTTTTATTAACGCAACAAAATGCCAGTACCGGTAGTTACATTTGAAGTGTGATGAGTGGTCAGCGTCCAACAAATAGATGGGTTGAATGCTTACAGTCACACAAGCGATAGTTTGCCTCTTGGAGTGGGCAACTGAAGCAGAAATGTGCTTCTGGTAGGTTTAATTATCCTTTAATCTTGACGAGCTAACTGCTACGAGCTACGTGTTATGGTATGTCAGTACTAGTTTAGCTAGCATTCATATTTCCTAACATAGTGTTTGCAATGATGTGATGAAACATTCTAAATTGCTTACTTTGTTTACTTACACACGACAGCCGCTGAGAAGACAAAAGAAAGAAAAAGTGTTCGAAAGAAGTGCCCGCAAATTGGAAAATATAGAAGATGTTGGATTGTGTTTACATACATCAATCTGTGTAGTATTTTACTGTTTGATACTGTATGTGCACGATTTTAAAAAGTGAATCTTGTCCAATAAAAGAAAGTAAAGAAATAGCTGTCATTGTTTACACCACACACACATAATTAACCAACATCGTCTCCTTCTCATTCCACACTTTTAAAAAAAGTTACAATATCAAACACATACATAATAGTACAGTAAATAACAGTAAACACGGGTTTTAGCAGTAGTGTTCAGTAGTAAAGGAGACAAACAAGCGCTTGTCTTCTGGTGGCCTAAGTTTGACATCGTTGTATTTAAAATAATATGACATGTCGATTATTATTATTATTGTGTATGTTTCTGTACTGCATTTCTAGTTGATAGATGACCGAGTTTTGTTGTCATAGTGCCAGCATAAATTTTGGCAGCAGCTTTTAATTAAGTTTTAGTCAGTCTTTTAACGAAAATGTATATTAGTCATATTTTAGTAACCTAAATTGATTTAGTTTTAGTCATCAACATTTTAGACAACTAAAATTACAGTAAATTGTGTGGACCAAAATATAAAGTATAAAGAATAACGCATATTTGAACTTGTCTTGATACCATTTATATTAAGCTTATTAAAATTACTGTACAACGTAATATTTCAACTAGAGATGTCTGATAATGGCTTTTTTGCCGATATCCGATATTCCGATATTGTCCAACTCTTAATTACCGATCCCGATATCAACCGATACCGATATATACAGTCGTGGAATTAACACATTATTATGCCTAATTTTGTTGTGATGCCCCGCTGGATGCATTAAACAATGTAACAAGGTTTTCCAAAATAAATCAACTCAAGTTATGGAAAAAAATGCCAACATGGCACGGTCACAAAGTGCATTCTTTTTTTTAACATGCCTCAAAACAGCAGCTTGGAATTTGGGACATGCTCTTCCTGAGAGAGCATGAGGAGGTTGAGGTGGGCGGAGTTGAGGTGTGTGTGTGTTGGGGTATATTGTAGCGGGGGTGTATATTGTAGCGTCCCGGAAGAGTTAGTGCTGCAAGGGGTTCTGGGTATTTGTTCTGTTGTGTTTATGTTGTGTTACGGTGCAGATGTTCTCCCAAAATGTGTTTGTCATTCTTGTTTGGTGTGGGTTCACAGTGTGGCGTATATTTGTAACAGTGTTAAAGTTGTTTATACGGCCACCATCAGTGTGACCTGCATGGCTGTTGACCAAGTATGGCTTGCATTCACTTGTGTGTGTGAAAAGCCGTAGATCAGTGGTTCTAAAATGTAGATTCCTAATTAAGCCTTTAGCTTGACGCTCCTCTACTTTCTCCTGCTCCGCTTGCTGCGGCGACAATAAACAAAACTCCAGACGCTCCTCTTCGTTTTGTATCGTTTACTTAATAATTCAAAAACATAAAACAACGATGTGGGAACAACTGAATGGCAAAATAAAAGGAGTTTGTTACAGTAGGTGTTAGAAAAAGCAAGACTAAGAAAAAGTAAGAGTGAGTTCAAAAAACTGTGTGGCTCAATTCCCCCGCACCTGACTGCCATTACCCATAATGCCCTGTGTCCAAAAACCAACCTACCACACAGATCCTTCCGCCATATATGCAATTTACACAGTTACGTCATCAAACTGTTTAGACAAATGTAATAATTATTCTAAGCATGCAAATATATACATTTTCGTATTATGCAAATAAATAGTCCCATTTTGGCTGAATAAACATAAAGCACCTTCCATAAAAATGTAAATGAACTTAAACAGCATTTAGGCTCCTACATTACCGGCCCCTAATTGTTATCAATGTCCTTGAAACAATTACTTAAATATGTTAACTCAAATTCAAGGTGCCTAAATAACCTTAATACTTCTCAAAGAAGCTTGTAGTCCTTTGCCCCATTCAACTTGAGGTATTTGCTTCGTCACCCTACTTTAATGATCTTCTTGGTGTTCCATTCTTTGATTGATTTCCTCATTTCGCTGTCAGCTGACCGAAAGTTGGTTCCATTGTCGGAATACATCTCTTTGACTTGTCCTCTTCTGGCGAGAAATCTTCTGATTGCATTAAGACATGCATCGGTGTCGAGTGAGGATGCGACTTCCAGATGTACGGCTCTTAAAGCAAGACACGTGAAGATGACGCCATACCTCTTTACATGTCCTCTTCCCCTCTTCACTTGGAACGGACCAAAGTAGTCCACACCGACTCTTGTGAAAGGTGGATCGTCAGGTAGGACCCTGCATGTTGGTAGATCTGCCATGAGTTGCTTTCCAGCGGCACCGTGGAGTCTTTTACGGATGACACACCTGGACAAAAACCTTCTGATGGCTCCAATGGCTCCGGGTATCCAAAATTTCTGACGTAGATTGGCCATCATGTGATTCCTTCCGGCGTGAGCTGTTAGGTCATGAATATGTCTCAACACAAGCCTTGTGATGTGTGAATCCTTAGGCAATATGGCTTGCTGCTTGGAGTAGTTAGGCATTGCTATACGGCTCAACCTTCCACCAACTCTCATAACTCCATCTTGAAGAATTGGATTTAACTTGAAAAGTGAACTACTTTTCTTTACTCTTTGATTTTTCTCCAGCATCGCCCAATCTTCTTTGAAACTTTGTCTTTGACAGAACTTCACAATTTCTGTTTCTGCTCTAGTCATGTCATCACAAGTCAGACACTTTCCTTCGACATCTTTCTTGATTTCAAGCATCTTACTTTCTTCTCCTGATGTTCTTAGTTTGTTTCTTTTTTCCTTCAGCTCTTTCAGCAGATCTTTGAATTTTAGAAACCAGGCAACAGCACGCTTCAATGCTGTCCAAGAGGAATAATGGTTCATCCACTGATCCACAAAATCTTTGGCTTCTTGTGTCTGAATGACGTATACATGAGTCACTCTTTTGACCTCTAGGTCGTCCATATCCAGCATTCCAGGATCTGGATTTTTAGGCCACTGGTCTTGTGAGCTGAGCAAGAAACTTGGTCCTGAGAGCCAGCTCTCATTTTTCAAAAATGCTTCCACGGTCTGTCCTCTTGAGACGTGATCAGCGGGATTCAGAGTGGTGTTAACATATCTCCACTGAGATGTCTGAGAGTGCTCCAGGATTGCCGCGACCCTGTTTGCAACAAACGTCTTGAATCGGGTACACTCACTGTTCAAGTACTTGAGCACTGCCGTGCTATCTGTCCAAAAGATAGACTCCTGAATCTCCAGTTCAAGCTCTTTTTTCAGAAGCTTATCCATTTTTATAGCAACTGTGGCTGCAGTCAATTCCATTCGAGGAATAGTCGGAGACTTTAGGGGCGCCACCCTTGTCTTTGCCATGATCAAGGTGGATCGAGCTTCACCTGTTGAAAAGCGCGTCAGCAAGTAGCTTGTGGTTCCGTAGGCATCTTCACTTGCGTCAGCAAAGTGATGAAGCTGCGCAAAGGCTGGCACACCAAACTGCTTTAACTTGATGCATCTGTCAACTCCAAAATGTTCAAGCTGTGACAGACCTGAGATCCACTTTTTCCATCTCTCAATCACTGTGTCTGGCAGGTCTTGATCCCAACTATATTTCTGCCGACATAGATCTTGCAGAATTCTTTTAGCAGGCAATATTACTGGAGCCAGAAAGCCCAAAGGATCAAAAATTGAACTTACTATGGAAAGCAATCCTCTCCGAGTGTATGGTTTATCCTTGAGGTTGATCTTGAACTTGAATTGGTCTGATTCGGCACACCACTGGATGCCTAATGTTCTCTCCACTGGCAGGTAATCCTCAACCAAGTCCAGATCTTGAAAACCCTGTGCTTTTTCCTTTTCTGGGATCGAGTTAAGCAACTTCCTGCTGTTGCTTGACCATTTTGTCAGCCGAAATCCTCCTTTTGCCAACATTTTTCTCAACTCGGCACACAGGGTAATGGCTGTATCTTCATCAGCAACTGACTTAAGACAGTCATCCACATAAAAATTATTGTTGACAGACCTTGCTGTTTCCTGTCCAAACTCGTCCGCAAAATCTGTTGCACATTTTTGAAGTGCAAAGGTTGCAACACTTGGTGATGATGTTGCGCCGAAAATGTGAACCAACATCTTGTGTTCAACAAGATCCAGCTCGTAGTTTTCCATCAGGCCACCAGAGAAATCTCAGGAGATCAGTGTCTTCGTCGCTTACTCCAACCTGATGGAACATGGCTTCCACGTCCGCCATAACCGCCACAGACTCCTGGCGAAATCTTATAAGGACCCCTATTAGTGAGCTGGTGAGGTCAGGTCCCTGCAGAAGCTGTTGGTTTAGTGAAGTACCTTGAAAGCTTGCGCCGCAGTCGAAGACAACGCGCAACTTCTGTTTGGTTGGATGTCTTACTCCATGGTGAGGCAGATACCATGTTCGCCCCTCAGTAGGTTTGCGCTCTTCACCTTCAAGCTTTACTGCATAACCTTTTCTTAAAAGGTCATCCATGAACGCCGCGTACTCTTGGTAAAACTTGACGTCTCTGGAAAATTTCTTCCGTAGGTTCAGTGCACGTTGCTCTGCAATTGCCCTGTTATTTGGCATACACAAAGGATTCTTCCTCACTGGAAGGCAAACATTGTAGTGGCCATCTTTAATTACTGCAGTTTGAGACACCATACTGATAAACTGATGGTCGTCCTTGGACATCTCAATGTTTTCTTTTTGTCCAGCATCAGGAAAGTCGTGCTTGAACTGCAGCTGCCAAAGCTCCTCAAGCTTCACCACTGAGATTCTGTTTGCAGTCATTCCTGTCAATTTGTCCACTGCAGTTCTGTCACTTCCACCTCCGAGTGGTCCATTTACTGTCCAACCTAGCATCGTTCTCACAGCGTATGGTCCATTAGCCACACTTTTAACCACTTGCAGTGGCTCCATCGCTTTGGGAACGTTTACTCCGATGAGTAATCCAATCTTGGCTTTAATATTAGGTATTCTCACCTCCTTTAGGTGTGGCCACCTATCAATATCCTCTTGTCGGGGAATATTGTCCTTAGAGACAGGAATGTCTTTCTGTGTATAAACTTCCTTTAGTTCCACAAACTCTTTTCCGTCCAAGCTGCTGATTTCCAAGCCAGTCACGATGCTTGTGTTCACGACTGTGTCGTTTCCCATTGTTCGCAGCGAGATGCTTACTTTGCGTCCACTCACATTCAGTTGGTTTATCAGTGACTCTGTGGCAAAAGTAGCTGAACTACCTGGGTCCAGGAAGGCATACGTGATCACTGTCTTGGTTCCTTTTTGTGCCTTGATGTACACGGGAAGGATCGAAAGAACACAATCTTCTCTACCGGCCCCAGTGACACCACGGGTTTCAGTTGTTTGTACAAGGGCACTTGATATTGTTTGCTGTTGAAAATTGTCCTTTGTGATTTCTTCTCTGGAGTCTTTATGACCAATGTGTAATAATGTGGGATGCTGTCTAGAGCATTCTTGACATTGAAGTTTTTGTTTGCAACTACTGTCCATGCTTTAAACATGCAAAACATACACCTTTGCTTCTCAAGAAGTCAATTTTGTCTTTGTGTAGCTTGCTCTTGAATTCCTTGCAAACTGTAAGGCTGTGTTGCTCACCGTTACAATAAACACAAGGTTTTCCACTAACGTCCACCGAAACTGTGCATGTTTTTGTTATGATGTGGTTATCATTTTCTGTCTTGGGGGGCACAACGACTGTTGTAAACACCTTTTTTGGTTTGAGGGTTTCTACATATTGTGGTTTTATTTTCTGTCTCACAGAATCTTTCGTGTTCATGGTGGTTTCTTTTATGTTCCCATAAAGCGGATTCAAAAGATACTTGACTTGCCGGTTTACAAAGTCCACAAAATCCTTAAACTTAACTCTTGTCTTTGTTCTTTCTTGCAAGTCGCATGCAAACTTCCTCCAAGGTTCCCTGAGTTTATATGGAAGTTTGTTTGTCAGTGCCTTTATATTAACTGTGTTGTCCAAGTCCTCCATATAGTTAATGTCTGTCATTGTGTTAGAGCAGCCTGTGAGGAATAATGCGAAGGACTGAAGGGCAACACCGTCTTCTGGCTTGATTGTTGGCCACTCCATGGCTTCTATTATGTAGGCTTCTGCTATCTTAAAGTCATCACCAAAAAACTCCTTTAACATTTGTTTTGCTTTAGTGTAGCCTGTTGATGATTCCATATGGATGCAGCTCTTAACCAACTCATGTGGTTGTCCACTTGTATACTGTAGCAAAAATTGAAGACGATCCCGATTGTCATTAGTGCGGCTTTCAATTCCATGTTCTATGGCCCCAATAAAGGATTTGTATTCCAGGGGGTCACCCTTGAATGTTGGAATGGAAAGATCTGGAAGTAGAGATGCCTTGTGACTCTTCACGAGATACTCTGTGACGTTGGCTTGCTGAGAAATTGCTTGGCAAAGCCCATCAAGTGTTAGTGCCTGTTGTTCTTTAATTTCAGTCTTTGGTGCAACTGTAGTCATTTGAATAGCTGTGGGGGGAGCACTATGTTTAATGCTGTGTGTTGGTAAGGTGGGTGGTGGTACTTGTGTGTTAGGACTAGTAAGTCTTCTACCATCCTTCTCATCAGCTGTATTGATACCGTCTTCTTCTTGTGTGTTTTCGTAGTTTTGTAAAACCTCCATTTTAGCGTCACATTCAGTAAGTGCAGTTTGCATTGCATGCATTTCCTTTCGAGCTTTTATTGCAGCTTCTTCCTGTTCTATGGCCAGCTTTTCTTGTAAAGCTGCCGCCTTTGCTTTCAATGATGCACGCTCCATTTCCGCCTTTAATCTGACAGAAGAATATGAAGAACGTGAACTTCCGCTTCGTGATTCAGTTTTACTTTGACTTCTAGCGGTCCGCTTTGTTGATGTAGAGCGACTATCTGCAGGTGACACTTGTCTATTGCATTCTTCCGCTTGCGCAACACGCTTTAAAACATCTTTCATCCACTCCTCACATTTTCAGAAAAAGTCCTCCATCATTTTATTTTTTGGATCAAACCAGTTGTTTTGATCTTCCACAAACTCATGAATTTCTGAACATCAGAATTAAGATTCAAAAATTCTTGCTGCAATCCACTAAAGTCCACACGAAGCTGATTTTTTACAGCGTCCACATTAGCATCCTCCTCCATTAAGTGCTCAATCTGCGTCATCAAGCAAGTCAATTGAGCCAGTGCGCTTCTGCATCTTTCTCGCCTTGTGCTCTTCTACAGCCTTCTCGGTCATTTTTACTGTCCTTTTTCCACTGTCTTGTGCATCCATAACAAGCCAATATTTCCACAACGAGTCAATAAAAAATGCCGATGTGCAGCAGCGTCGCACCCGGACGAGCTTCTCTCTCTCTTTCAAGCAGCGTGCACTCACGTATCTGCTCCCGTCCTCTTGCAGGCTTGTTCCTCCCTTTCCAGTCAGGTGGTTCCACGTTCCTCTTAATCCACAAAGAGCAAGTTTTTTGACTAAAATGTAGATTCCTAATTAAGCCTTTAGCTTGACGCTCCTCTACTTTCTCCTGCTCCGCTTGCTGCGGCGACAATAAACAAAACTCCAGACGCTCCTCTTCGTTTTGTATCGTTTACTTAATAATTCAAAAACATAAAACAACGATGTGGGAACAACTGAATGGCAAAATAAAAGGAGTTCGTTACAGTAGGTGTTAGAAAAAGCAAGACTAAGAAAAAGTAAGAGTGAGTTCATAAAACTGTGTGGTTCAATTCCCCCGCACCTGACTGCCATTACCCATAATGCCCTGTGTCCAAAAACCAACCTACCACACAGATCCTTCCGCCATATATGCAATTTACACAGTTACGTCATCAAACTGTTTAGACAAATGTAATAATTATTCTAAGCATGCAAATATATACATTTTCGTATTATGCAAATAAATAGTCCCATTTTGGCTGAATAAACATAAAGCACCTTCCATAAAAATGTAAATGAACTTAAACAGCATTTAGGCTCCTACATTAACCTTGTTGGAGGTACCGAACCCCACCAGTTTCATATTCACTGAACCCTTCTTTAGTGAAAAATAAAATTGTTTTTTTTCAAATTCAAGACAAGTTATATGTTTTTTTTACTGGTGCACAAAATGAACCATGCATGAGCATCACCTTGTTCAAAGAACAAAACCAACACAGTGCATGAACTCACAACAAATTACACACCTGCAAATCAGATGGAAATTAGAGGGAACATTGTTTGGGGGTATCCATAATACGCCGATAGGGAGAAGTTTTTATTTTTACGATGAGTTGGGTGTGTCTTGACCTCCGCGGCAGAGGCTCCGCCGAACCCCTGAGGCCGACTCACCGTAGATATTATGTGACTGGGCCGGCACGCAAAGGCAGTCCCTTTAAGGTTTATTGGCGCTCTGTACTTTTCCCTACGTCCGTGTGCACAGCGGCGTTTTAAAAAGTCATAAATTTTACTTTCTGAAACCGATACCGATAATTTTGAAACCAATACCGACATTTTCCGATATTACATTTTAAAGCATTTATCGGCCGATAATATCGGCAGTCCGATATTATCGGACATCCCTAATTTCAACTCTGCATAACTTAGCATATTTAGATGCATTTCAATAAATCTGAATATGGTGCATTCCATTATTTCAGAATCAATAAAGACTAAGAGACTAATTAAGCCTCATAATTGTTTTCAGTTAATTTCCGAACGTGCATTCAAAAGAGTGTATTATGAAAATTGTCGAGCAGATCGTCCGCCATTTTATTAAGCAAACAAGATGGGTAGCGCTAGGTGCAAGGCGGGGTTCAACATATTCACTTGCTCTGAGCAGAGTGCAAGAGGAAATTATGCGCAGTGCGTACACTTGTATTAAAATAATAGTATTTATTTAACAGGTATTAATGGAAATGGAACATGAACATGTATTTGATGCTCAAACCTTAATATTAAGATTGTATTGAGCAGTGTTACATTATTTACATACACAAATTTGTTTTACAATAATTGTTAGCAATTTGGAGTGCGTAACCTAGATAAATCATATTTTTAATATGTTCAATAACATTTGAACTATTTCTATTGTATCATTCAAATGTAATGTGTACATTTTATCATGTAGGTCTACCATTTATTTAGACAAATATGACAACAACAAAAATATTACTGATCTATAATTTGTTTAAAAAAAAATAACACTCAACGACAGTGTACAGTGCATGTAGATATGTGTGCATGTTTATGGTCATATGAAGAGATAAACTAGTTTTATTCTATATAGTGTATAACTACACAGAGTGTGCATAACAATTGCCGCCTTCTTGGACACTGTCCCGTGTAAATAAAGCAACTAGTGTTTTAACTCATGTAAATACTGTAAGTCTTACATAGCTGTCTTTCTTTGTGTGTAAGCTTGGAAAATCTTTGAGGTTGTCACGTTGTGCAATTGATATCTGACCAGTGTGGCGAGGACATCATTAAAGTGCACTGTACAGGTATCTCGCTTATTATATTGGCGGGTAAAATCGCTGCATCATGGCATATTACAAAAGTAATTTGTTTTTAAGTAATTTTCGGACATATGGACATGATGTAAGCGACCTTGCTCCTTCTCTACCGACTTTAATAGCAACTGTACGGTAACTTAGTACAGTAGGAGTCGTTTCGAAATATTAGCTTCGGCCTACTTACTGTTGCATAGACATCCCGATGGTTAGTCAGCAGATGACGCTTCAAGTTGGTTGTATTTTTACAGGAGAAAATGGAACCACAGGGTTTACAAGTTGTTTTGTTGTGTACCGCGGCAAAGGTGAAGTGTGTCTGTATGTCTTCTTTTCTCTTTCTTCCCAGTGTAGGAGATATATGGTATTGACGTCTTCTTTTGAGTCTTGTTTTCCAGGTGAAAAATCAAAACAGTGTATATTTTAAAGACGCTAGTTCTGATTGGATACCTTTTGTGATTTTCCTGCCGTCCCTCTCTCACATGCAACTGTGATTGGCTATTTTCTCCCACCAGCCTACAGATTAAATTAAATATGATTGGATTTTGTCTCTGTCAATCTTTGTCTCGTTTTTATTCGTTGACTAAATTGTCAATAAATGTTGTCATTGTTTTAGTCAATGTGCTTTTCTTTTCATTCGTTATCATCCTAATTTCGCCAAGGGAAAATAGGTTGTTTAGAGTACCGTATTTTCCGCACTATAAGGCGCACCTAAAAACCTCAAATTTTCTCAAAAGCTGACAGTGCGCCTTATAATTCGGTGCGCTTTATATATGGACCAATATTGAGCCACAACAGGTCTCGCAACTACGGATGCATAACATAACCTCAGCCTCTACTGTAGCGTCTATTGTATGCGCCTTATAATGCGGTGCACCTTATATATGAACAAAGTTTTAAAACAGGCCATTCATTGAAGGTGCGCCTTATAGTCCGGTGCGCCTTATAGTGCGGAAAATACGGGTAATACAGATGACAATTTTTAGTCAACAAAATTAACACTGCACAGTGTAAGTTAAGTTCAAGTTAAAGTACCAATGATTGTCACACACACACTTGGTGTGGTGAAATTTGTCCTCTGCGTTTGACCCTTGTTCACCACCTGGAAGGTGAGGGGAGCAGTGGGCAGCAGCAGTGGCCGTGCCCGGAAATCATGTTTGGTGATTTAACCCCCAATTCCAACCCTTGATGCGGAGTGCCAAGCAGGGAAGTAATGTGTCCCATTTTCATAGTCGTTGGTATGACTAGGCCGGGGGTTTGAACTCATAAACTATCGATCTCAGGGCGGACACTCTAACCACTAGGCCACTGATTAGTGCTAATACTAGTAACTACTGTACATCACAATCACAGCTTTATTGTTGACAGCTGTTGAGCGTGCCAAGGCGGCAACAGGGCGGGAAGGAGGTGGCGACGTCATCATTCTCGGGTAAACTGGCGGCTTTCCTTTGCCGCATGGAAACGACAAAGACGGAATTTTCAGCCCTTCTCACACTGGAGCCAGTTTTCAAAAACTTGGTTTTAAACCAACAAAAACAGTTTGTGTGGGGATAAAAGGCTGAAACTGTACATATCTTCACAGTTTCCACCTTAAATTGGTTCTGTGGTGACAGGCCCTTGGTGTAGCTAACAACGGTGCTTCGGAGAGCGGCTCAGTTAACAGTTTAATACGGAAATCTAAAAAAATACCTTTGCCTAAAAAAGTAGCGGAATTCCTTAAAATAGTGGACAAACCATTGCACCCCTAGTGCAGGCACAGGTTAACATATGAGTGTTGACTTACCCGCTTTGTAAGTGATGGAGTTTGATGCTGACACCGACTTCTTATAGCAGAGAAACACACTGGAGCCCCACTGTAAGACAACAAAAGGCATTATAGGAATGCCCTTATGCTTGTGTAAAACAACCCAGTGACCCACCATGCCACAGTTGAGGTTCTTCTCCACCTTGCAGAATGTATGTGGTGGTGTCTCGCCCTTGCTGGTGACGATGACACATATGTCGGTCACCGCCAGGGAGTTCTGGGGCTGGACGGGAGGCGCACGGCGGAAGGTGATGAAGATGCGCTGTGAGGTGGCAGAGCTGTTGTTGACATTGGCGCAACGGCCGTACGGTGTGGCCTGGATGATTTCGCAGCCCTGGATCAGACGCTCCTTTCCCTCGTAGAGAACGCTGATGTGACAGGGAAGCAGATGTAGTGAGGCGCATTGGGAACCATGGAGAATCTTACTTCATTCACTTGATACACTTAATGCAGTTATTATTTTTGGCAACACACTTTGTAATTTTGTAGTACAGTACAGTACAGTGGTACCCTGGCTTTACATTTAACCGATACTTGTGTCAAAGCCGTACTTTTGTAACGGTGCAGTGTTTAAATGTTACCTGAACCGGTTGAAAACATCCACATTTTTGCGAAAAAAAAGAAAAGAAAAAAGTGCCTTTTTATTTTTTAAGTAATTTTGTGACACTCCAGTTGAACAGAATAGTAATTTAAACACTTCAATTTAATCAAAATGATAAGTAAGGCACTCAAAAATAAGAAATAAAATACACAATATATTGCCTTAATTATTGCAGCTAAAACCAGCAGCATAGAATTTGAAAAAAATGGTCACATTTCCAGGATTTGTGAATGCACCTCGCTCACCGGGACCATAATCGATACCAGTGATGGGCACTAACAAGCTACATGTAGCGAAGCTACGCAGCTTAACTACATTTCATAGTAGCTTGGCGGTAGCTTTACTACTTTTTGAACGAGTAGCGATTCTTGTATCTTGGAACATCAGAGAAAATCCATTATGATCGGTTGGCTTTTGTATGATGAGTCACCAAGGGCGAAATATTACGTACCGGCCAATCATCCAGCACAAATTTAGGAATACACATTAAGGTGAGTTGAGTTCATGAAAACTTTTACTGAACATAACCATTATCGACTGTTCCCAAACAACACACAAGTCATTGTTTTTGTCAAGATATAGTTAGGTGGTGTTTTTTTGTTGGCAAAGAAAATGAATAACATTATAGGAGTGGGCCAGAGAGGGCTCAGGGTCTTTCTGTGTGGAATTTGAATGTTCTCCCCGTGACTGCCTGGCTTCCTCCCACCTCGGAATAGGTTGATTGGCAACACTAAATTGGCCCTAGTGTGTAAGTGTGAGTTGTGTCTCTGTGTTGGCCCTGCGATGAGGTGGCGACTTGTTCAGAGTGTACACCGCCTTCCGCCCGAATGCAGTTCGGATAGGCTCCAGCACTCCGCGACCCTGAGAGGGACAAGCGGTTGAAAATTTACAAAAGGTAAACTAAATAAATACATACAGTGGGGTGTGGAAGTAACAAGCTACTTTTGCCGTGCAGCTTGTAGTGTAGCTTACTACAGTAGTTAAGCTACATTTAATCGAAAGTAACTTGTAACCTGGCTTACTACATTTTCCCAGCAGCTTGCCCATCACTGATTGGTGCATAATGAAGAATCGCTGTTTTGTTGATGATGATATTATGGCGTTGCGGCACGAGCAGTGTCGTAGAGCTGCTCTTGGTGAGATAAAAGGGAAATGCACTTTTTTGGAGATTTTTGCCTATCGTTCACAACCATTATAAAACACATAACGACGAATTGATTTTTTTCTCATGCATTCTAACTTACAAATCCAATAAATAGACATAACAAAACTGCCAACAATACTCCATTAACATTTCGTGATTTGATAATTAACCAAGTATTAGTGATAATGTTATTCTAAGCGCAAACGCAGACAAACTATAGCGGCACCGTGATCACTTCCATGGGTCGCTATGTTTACATCGAGTGGTCTGCTGCTTCCTTGCTCCCTGTAAGTTTTTGCTAGATCATAAATCATGCATCTCACCTGGACATGAGACGTCTGAGTAGGTATTCCTACAAGTTGGTACAGTACACTTTGACAGCCATTTAGGACTCAAAACTGGCAAGGATGATAGGAAAAGACCCCAACAACTTTTAATTTCTACAACTCTTATTTTTTTGTGATAGAGTGATTGGAGCACATACTTGTTGGTCACAAAAAACATTCATGAAGTTTGATTCTTTTTTGAATTTATTATGGTTCTACTGAAAATGTGACCAAATCTGCTGGGTCAAAAGTATACATACAGCAATGTTAATATTTGGTTACATGTCCCTTGGCAAGTTTCACTGCAATAAGGCCCTTTTGGTAGCCACCCAAAGCTTCTGGTTGAATTGTTGACCACTCCTCTTGACAAAATTGGTGCAGTTCAGCTAAATGGGTTGGTTTTCTGACATGGACTAGTGTCTTCAGCATTGTCCACACGTTTAAGTCAGGACTTTGGGAAGGCCATTCTAAAACCTTAATTGTAGCCTGATTTAGCCATTCCTTATCCACTTTTGACGTGTGTTTGGGGTCATAGTCCTGTTGGAACACCCAACTGCGTCCAAGACCCAACCTCCGGGCTAATGATTTTAGGTTGTCCTGAAGAATTTGGAGGTAATCCTCCTTTTTCATTGTCCAATTTAAAGCTTCAGTTCCATTGATAAGACCTTCTGGAGGAAAGTTCTGTGGTCAGATGAAACAAAAATGTAGCTGTTTGGCCGCAATACCCAGCAATATGTTTGGAGGAGAAAAGGTGAGGCCTTTAATCCCAGGAACACCAACCTACCGTCAAGCATGGTGGTGGTAGTATTATGCTCTGGGCCTGTTTTGCTGCCAATGGAACTGGTGCTTTACAGAGAGTAAATGGGACAATGAAAAAGAAGGATTACCTCCAAATTCTTCAGGACAACCTAAAATCATCAGCCGGGGGTTGGGTCTTGGGCGCAGTTGGGTGTTCCAACAGGACTATGACCCGAATCACACGTCAAAAATGGTAAAGGAATGTCTAAATCGGGCTAGAATGAAGGTTTTAGAATGGCCTTCCCAAAGTCCTGACTTAAATGTGTGGACAATGCTGAAGAAACAAGTCCATGTCAGAAAACCAACAAATTACCTGAACTTCACCAATTTTGTCAAGAGGAGTGGTCAAAATTAAACCAGAAGCTTGTAGACGGCTACCAAAAGTGCCTTATTGCAGTGAAACTTGCCAAGGGACATGTAACCAAATATTAACATTGCTGTATGTATACTTTTGACCCAGCAGATTTGGTCACATTTTCAGTAGACCCATAATAAATTCATAAAAGAACCAAACTTCATGAATGTTTTTGTGACAAACAAATATGTGCTCCAATCACTCTATCACAAAAAAATAAGAGTTGTAGAAATTATTGGAAACTCAAAACAGCCATGACACTATGTTCTTTACAAGTGTATGTAAACTTTTGATTGCGACTGTATGTGGGGGAAACCCTGACATATATTTAAAGACAAATATTTGTGTGTTTATTTATCAGTTGCGTCAATATTTTAGCCTTTTCTCCTTACATCATGCATTTTTGCTGTATTTTGGGATTTGTGATGGGTTTGTTGTTGATTTTATTTCTCCAATGTGCTATACTGTTCCATAAAAAAGCTGTTTACCACAAACGGCCCTCTGGCCACACTTTTTTTTTATGATGCTGGCGTGGCACACATGGTAGAGTGGCTGTGCCATCAACTTGAGGGTTCCAGGTTGGATTGCAGCTTCTGCCATTCTTGTCACAGCTGTTGTGTCCTTGGGCAAGACACTTCACTCTTGCTCCTGACGGGTCGTGGTTAGCGTCTCGCATGGCAGCTTCCGCCATCAGTGTGTGAATGGGTGAATGTGATGTATAATGTAAAGTGCTTTGGGTGTCATGAAAGTATAGTAAAGTGCTATAAAAATACAGACCATTTACCATTTAGTAGTAGGAAGATGCAAAGCTTATTTAAACCTTAAATGATAAATGATAAATGGGTTGTACTTGTATAGCGCTTTTCTACCTGGTACTCAAAGCGCTTTGACACTACTTCCACATTTACCCATTCACACACACATTCACACACTGATGGAGGGAGCTGCCATGCAAGGCGCTAACCAGCACCCATCAGGAGCAAGGGTGAAGTGTCTTGCTCAGGACACAACGGACATGACAAGGTTGGTACTAGATGGGGATTGAACCAGGGACCCTCGGGTCGCGCACGGCCACTCTTCCACTGCGCCACGCAGTCCCACCCTTTTTCCACTTCATAGCAATTACTAAAACATATGTTAAGTTTCTGTTCTCAACTTGTAACACAATTTACATCAATGTTTACCATGAATTGATTACGTGGACCCCAACTTAAACAAGTTGAAAAACTTATTCGGGTGTTAACATTTAGTGGTCAATTGTACGGAATATGTACTGAACTGTGCAATCTACTAATAAAAGTTTCAATCAAACAAAAAAAAAAAAAAGATTTCTAAATGGTATAATTGATATGAGATATCTGATTTTTAAATATGGCAAACATTTGAACACATTGGATTCTGGGTTCCAATTTATAAAACATTACATATTATATAAGTCTCCTATTATAGAGGTAATTACGAAAGCTTTTTTGACTCTGACTTTATGGAACTGAATTTTTATATTAATATTCACACACTTCATAGGTTTTCGCCCGCGATGTTAATGCGAGGGGCGGTGCTGACTCGCGTCCTCCAGTAAAACCCGAGTATGTCAACAAATATATTTGTTGGCGACACATTTTATTGTCAACATTTGTCGATAATGTCGACGAATCGTTGCACCCCTAATATACAGTACACCTACATCATGTATATAAAACGTTGTTGGAGGTTCTTATATGTTTTAGAGAGCTTCATAGGCAGAATAGATCGAATCACCGTTACCTGCATTGCTAGTTTTTTACCGATTTAGAATGCACAAAAAGAGAAACAAATACAGTATGTGTTTTTTCTCACATAAGGATTGCTGCTGGGAGACAAAATTCCCAAAAAGTTCAGTTCCCCTTTAAAGTACCGTATTTTTCGGAGTATAAGTCGCACCGGAGTATAAGTCGCACCTGCCGAAAATGCATCATAAAGAAGGAAAAAAACATATATAAGTCGCACTGGAGCCCGGCCAAACTATGAAAAAAAACTGCGACTTATAGTCCGAAAAATACGGTATATCCAAATTTACTTTCTATGGTATTGTCCCTTGACAAGATATACTGCACTGTAATAAAAATGCTTGCCAAAATATAAGCAATATGCTTGCTTTGGTGAGAGATAGTGTATGTGCGAGCTTAGAGAACACAAAGTAAGTAACTTATCTGCAACAAATAAGACACCGACATCCTGTGCGCTCACCACAAGTGTAAAAATTAGCTCAATCATGAGAATGCAAGTTTCCCCCTTAGTCTTTAAGCTTGCCAAGCAGCCTTCCACGACATCCTAATGGCAGCATGACGTGACATACAAACACTTGTATTTATGCAGAGAGTACACGAAAGAGATTCTGTTCTGAAACTCACCCAACGTCAATGAGAGGTGGCTTTCCACGAGTCCTTTTGTAGCACAGGAAGAGCTCGGGGCTCTTCAGGCTGCCGTGATTTAGGTTGGCCACTTGGCCGCTGGGAGTGCTGTCAATGCAGGTGAAGCCCTCAGGCACCACCTCACCCGCCGACCTGTTGATGACAGCCAGGTCGGTGATGGGCGCCTTGGGCCCACTTGACTTGGCCTCAGAGAGGTCGTGCTCCAGCGGTGCTGACTTGTCTGTCAGCCCGGCCACCACAAAGTAGTCGGTGACGCGGTGACCCTTGTCCTCTAACATGGCTGGACGTGCACCTTAAGGGTAGAAAAAAAGACAGTTGGGATGCTTTTAATGTTTAGTGCAAACTTCGTACCTGATATTACATACCATAAATGCTGTAATTTTAATCAGTTTTTTTGTCTACTTAAAACACAAAGGTTAATCAGAAGCTGGAAATAATTGGAAAGGCTTTGAAAACTTAATGTTCTAACTAAAGAATGATTTTGAGTGCCTTAAAAAGTGGAACGGAAAACATAACTCCTGTTATTCACATTAGAGCTGCACGATTAATAGAAATAGAATTGACATCGAGGTTTTAATTAGTGCGGTAAATAACCGCAAGAGGCTGAGTTTTTTTACCCCCTCCGTTGTCACCGGAGTGAAAGACTTGTTGCCCAATCAGAATTGTTGAGCCACGCATTTGTAAGAAAGATGTCTTACTTTGTGCATCGCTCTCAGCACCTGAGCGCGTTTATTTATCAGTAAAATTAATTTAACAGAGTGACCCCTCCTTTCAGTCATTTACAATCTTTGTCTTGACGGAGAATAGAGTGGCGCCTCCAACAACACCCTCACAGAACAGAGAGCCTCGCCACTCACCAGTGAAAGTAACACAAATTAGGAGGAAAAATTATATTTTATAAAGCCAAATGTCCCGTTGTGGGAATATTTCAGCTTTAAATCGGATGGCCAATATGAGCCCACCAACACGTACAAACGAGCGAAAATGCCGCGATCACGTGATGGCAATAGACAAAAAGAGAGCGTCCGACCTCATTATTCCCACTGGGATAAAAAACACTTTTAGGTTTTTCAAGATGTATTCAGTTTTTGCTTACAGAAATAAGTCTATTTGATTTTTGTTTGTTTATTGTTTTAGGATAACAAAGGTATATACCTTCCATTTATAGTACAATGGTAAACCATTCTACAGTAAAGAGAAATAAGTGTATATCCTTTTAAAGGGTTATTTGCATTATTATTAAGTATTGTGAACAATTCTTCACTCAATATTTTCCCAGTTTTATGCCTTTTTATGTATAAATATAAAAATCGCAAATCGAAGCCCAATCACAATTTTGGAGAGAAAAATTGCAATTAGTATTTTTCTCAAAATCCAGCATTACATTTCCCATACATTAATTGGTTCTGGACCTCAACAAATAGATGTGGTGCTACCTCATAAACACATTATAATGGGACTGTCCATTAATGATGCTTGTTGTTACAACTCTTAACAGTCTAGCAGTGGCAGTTTGTCTGCTCTGGCGGCAGTTCTTTTGAATCTTTCACTGGTTTGTGTTACTTCTGCTTGATAAATAGGTTGAATGTGCTTCCATGGCTGTATGTTCTTGTCATGGACGGCAAGTTTGTCACTTCAATCATTGATTTGTTGTTCAGTATTCCCTCCGACCCTCGTAGTTGCTAGCGTAAAGTACAGTTTGTGTCAAGTTTTAAGGTGGTGAAAAAACGTCTTTTACTGATCAGTTCCTCCAACTAAGACCTTGTTTTTTATTGTGTTATAAGACCCTCTGTGTATTGCAGGAGGGAGGGACACACACAGCTTTCAGCATGCACAGAGAAAGCAGTGACACTTCCGCATCAACCACTTGTCCAATTGGTTATGGTTCAAGTTTATTTCAAACATGCTATACAGATGAATAAAATTGTTACTCTAGTTTGATCAAATTTAGGTGGATTTTTTAGGAGAAAAATGCTAATTAAAGAGTTCAAATCTGTACTCACGAAAGAGCTACTTTTTTTTTTTAATATTCGCACAACTTATTTTTAGTCGCAAATGCGACTAAAATGCTCGCACTGTACAGCCATAATGCACGACCGCCCCTGTCCATCGTGGCAAAAGTTAGGACGTATTTAATGTCCAATCAGTGTCGTGCCTCTTCCCCCTAACACATCTGGAAGTGAAGCTCAGAAGAACAAAATAAAGAAATATGCCCAACATTAGCATAGAACTTAAAACACAACATTTAAAATGCAGCAACTTCAGTGACAGACTTTAGTCTCACTGACTGCTTGAGTTCGCGTTGTGGTGTGCAGTAATCTTGACCTGAATGCAGACATGCAGGCAGACAGAGTGTCTTTGTGACTGAACTACTGTATTGGTCCCGACTGAAAAATTAAACACACCTACTAATTTAATCAGAAAAAATACATTTTAAATCTAAATATTTTTGAAATCAGACTGTTTATTTGCTCGCTCTAATTCAACTCCTCTCATACAACATGTACTAAAAAACTTTGTTCAAATCATTTTTGATATTGTGGATGAAAACATTTTGTTCCTGAAATAATCATTAAATGTGTTTGTGTTGTTGCACATTATTATACAGTACCTCAAATTCAAGCTGCACTTTAATTTGAGATTTTAAAAACTCCACAATCAGAGTCACTGCTTGTTGTTTGCCAAAGCACAAATCATGCTCTTGCATCCATCAATTTTCTGATAATGACGCCAGTAGTCTTTCAATATTTGTCGAGAGACTCATAATTTGTCCTTTTTCCATTTGTGCTCAGCTTCGACACTGGCATCAGACGGTACAAGTGTAGTCATTCAGGCAGGATTCACTCTATAGAACGCATATTAAGAACAATATATTGTTTTGTGTTATATACTTGAAGGCTCCACACCACTGTTGTTCTGTTTAGGAAGTAAAATGGTTTTATTATTGTTATTTATGACCATATTTATAAGCACAGTAGTGTTTGTTTTGATATACTGGGAGGCTAACTATTGGCAGTTGCTACTGCAATTTGAATTCTGTACAAAAAGATGTTGAAGCACAGTAATCCTAAATACTAGACAGTTTGAAACAGTTTAAGGAGAATTTAAGAATTTGAAAAGTACATGAGTTCTTTTGTTTAAATTTTCTCTTGTGGAATCGAATATTGTGAGCCGTGGAAAGTCAAAGATATCAACTACTGAAATAACGGTATCGTTACTAAGCTTCCTAGCACACCGAATACTAAGGCTACATCGTTGAAATTGCATTTTTAACATGTGTGAATGGATGAAAATTAAAAATACAAAAAAACCCCACTACATCCACATTAGAATTGCACTTTTAAAATGAGCTGTCCGGCACCACACAGATCATGGCACCCACACACCGCTTTCATGTGTGCTCAATTGCAGCGGCCGTGTGGAAACTATGTCTGTTATAGTTCCGGGCAATTCATGCTAGGACTGGGTGATTATATGATCGTGATCAATGATCACGAATACTTTCAAATTGATCATGGTGGCGGAAATGTTTGTTAGAAGATATCGCAGTAGTACACAGTAGTGAAGCAATGTTGTAAGGTATAATCCTGCATAAACAATCCGCTTTTATTAAATTGTGTTTGTGTCTGTGTATGTCCCTGTCCTCCATCGCAAATGTCAGGCTTGTGACATAATTAATGTTCAATCAGTGTTGTGCAGCCTCCCCCTCACACAGCTGGAAGTGCAGCCCAGAAGAACAAAATAAAGAAATATGGCTAACATTGGCATAGAAGTTGAAACACTATTTAAAAACAGCAGCAACTTCAGTGAGAGACTTTCGTCTCATTGACTGTTTAAGCTCAGGTTGTGGTGTATACAGTAATCCAGCCCTGAATGCGGTCTCGCAGGCAGACACCAAATGTCTGTGTATTGTTCCTGATTGGGAAAATAAACACACCTACTAATTCAATCAGGACATTTTGTATCTAAATATTTTTGAATCAGACTTTTTGTTTGTGTTTGATCTGATTCCACTCCCCTGATATAACATGTACTAAAAAAAACTCTGCAGACACTTTTTGTTCAAATAAGTTTTGAGTTTGTGGATAAAAAAATGTTCCTGAAATAATCAGTAAACATGTTTTATGTGTTGGTACACATCATATAACCGTACCTCAAATTCAAACTGCACTTAAATGTCCATCCATCCATTTTCTACCGCTTATTCCCTTTGGGGTGCACTTAAATGTATTTTCAATAAATATAAAATACCAAATGTGAGTTTTAAAAAAACTCTCAAATCTGGGTGACCGCTTGCACTTTGCCAAAGCACTGATGAGAAACACTGATGCATCCAACGTAATCAAAGAATACAAATAATTATTTACATTTGAAAGTGCTGTTTAGTAAATGTTAACCTAAAAACGTCTTATAGTATTCAGTACACCATGTGTGTACTGCAGAATAAAGTCTGTGAATGTACAAAAAAAAAAGTAAACTGTGTCCCATACATTACGTCAATCAAACATGGCGGAAATGTCTGTTACAAGATCCATCCATCCATCCATTTTCTACCGCTTGACTGTTACAAGATACTGCGGTAATAAAGAGAAGAGGTCAGTCGCTATTTTTTAACTTTTAACAATCCTATGATCAACGACACAATTCCAACAGGTATATATATATATATATATATACATAGCCTATTATTTGCAGACTATTGACAAGCGATGTCCCTAAAACTTGACCACCGAAAAAAGACTTTGATCACCGAAAAAACAGTCCTACCGAAGGCGGATGTAAACAAAACGCACGCCATTGTCTGGAGTGTTGTCAGGATGTGTGCAATGTGGACGTGATTTTTATGTATATTGTAGATTAACCCGCGGACAGCCATCTACACAATGAGCAAATATTAAGAGGAGAGTGGTGTTTTTTATAAAGAGAAAGTCCAACCTGAGCAACAGCGCCAAACAAGTGTGACGTCATGCTCGCTCCAGCCTCTTTAGTCAGGGACATCGAGGGACAGAAGTAGAGTCTCTAAACACAAGTACATTCCCTAATAACACCAGAAAAAGATGTTCGATTTGTTGCTAGTTGTTTTTAATTTAAAAAGTCATTAAAAGTCTGTAAACACTTGAAAAAATCTCAAAGTACCTTGAACAAAAAGCGGCAACAATTGAAAATATGGCAAAACGGTTAAAAAAAATATGTTTATACTAATTAATAAAAATACATTTGTTTTAATTGTACGCATACACTTTATGAGCCTTTTTAAAGAAAATCATATCATAGCAAATAATGCAAATTACTCGATGACATCATTGTGACCACAGGGTAATTTGGCAGTTTATATATGAACGTGTGTATGTTTATATATGAATGTGTGTATGTATACACACACACACACACACACACACACACACACACACACACACATTATATATATATATATATATATATATATACATATCAATCAATCAATCAATGTTTATTTATATAGCCCTAAATCACAAGTGTCTCAAAGGGCTGCACAAGCCACAACGACATCCTCGGTACAGAGCCCACATAAGGGCAAGGAAAAACTCACCCCAGTGGGACGTCGATGTGAATGACTATGAGAAACCTTGGAGAGGACCGCATATGTGGGTAACCCCCCCCCTCTAGGGAGACCGAATGCAATGGATGTCGAGTGGGTCTAACATAATATTGTGAGAGTACAGTCCATAGTGGATCCAGCATAACAGTAAGAGTCCAGTCCACAGTGGGGTCAGCAGGAAACCATCCCGAGCAGAGACGGGTCAGCAGCGCAGAGATGTTCCCAACCGATATACAGGCGAGCGGTCCACCCCGGGTCCCGACCCCGGACAGCCAGCACCCCATCCATGGCCACCGGATCTGTGTGTCTCCCCTTCCACAAGGGATAGGGGGGAGCAGAGGAGAAAAGAAAAGAAACGGCAGATCAACTGGTCTAAAAAAAGGGGGGCTATTCAAAGGCTAGAGTATACAAATGAGTTTTGAGATGGGACTTAAATGTTTCTACTACACATATATATATATATATATATATATATATATATATATATATAAACACACACATTTTCATTGTGGACATGGAGTGACAGAAGTAATGAATAAGTCTTTAAACAAGTACAGTCTACAATAACACCAGAAATAGATGCTAGATTTGTTGACAGAAAATATATATATATATATATATATATATATATATATATATATAAAATCAAATATATACATATATGTATATTTATATATAAATATATATGTTATATATATTATATATGTATATAATAAATATATGATATATGTATTATATATTTCATTATTATCTATATATATTGTACTTTATTTTTGCCACGTACAATCCATAATTGACTTTCAGTTTCTTTGTATGTTTGTAAATCAATAAAACATTTCAATATCATAAAAACAGTTTGTGTATGAATATGCATGGTTAAATGGGAAAAAAGTATTTACTTGGAAGAGATGTGGAATGAAGTGCAGTACAAGCAGCTCAAAACTGAAAGCAAACATGGTGCCCTGTAGTCACGTGAGTGCCTTTTGACCGTTTTAGCCATACTCTCTTTATACACGACTTTGATGCTGTTGGCCCCTCCCTCCTCTAAAAGCACTGACAGGCAGCTCAGTCTTGCTTGTGACATGAAAAAACAACATAGCTAATGCACCTTTTACAGGACGCACTGTAGCCAAAAAGTGACTTTTTATTGAAGCAAATCCTACATGGTAAAGAACAATGAACTAAACATGCCAATGAACACAAAGAATGTTGAAAAAAAACAACAGACGACACAATAAAGAACCCTTAAGGGGGTGTTGGATTATCAACGCACTGCTCAGAACATGTCAACAGAGTCCTGGTAGAGACTCCGAGAGCCAAGGAATGTTAGGAAATGCCACCAAGAGTGTAAATCCAGTTGACACCTTTATACTAAATAAGAATGGCTTGAGACGAGCTATGCAGTCCAGATAGACTGGACTGCATAGAATGCTTGGGTGAAGTGCGTGGCTATGCCGGTGCAGCAGTTTTGTTGGAAACAAAATTGAACGCGATGCATTTAAAAAACTACCATAGGTGAGTAAGTTCAGTTTTTCCACTGGTGACTGGTGAGTCAGCACAGTGAGGAACTAAACTATTTAAACACCAACAGCCTCAACGAGCTGCAGTGAATACGCACGCAAGTATTGTTCTTGCACTTTTGTGTAGATTTCTTTGCAAGCACAAAAATCTCATTTCAAACTAAGGTCATAAACTTTAGAGACTCTTTAGTTTTGTACTGTAATGTTTTCATTGCTGCAAAGCTATTGGACTAGTGCTTCATTCTTTCGGCGCAGTTTATCAGATTGAGGGTTATTTATTAATTCAAGTCTCAAACAGGGCGCCGTGTCCAAGTGAATGAGCCGTCCATGAGTGCTTTGAAGTTCTCCTGCCCGGCCGAGACTCCAGGTAGTTGGAAAAGTGCCCGGAATACGGAACACATTCCTTAATCCCAGCCTTGCAACAATGTCAGGAAAAAGCTCTCGTTAAAGAGAATAGAGTGAGGCGGTATTGCTTTGCTTTAGCGGGATGTCCAAACACACTCTGAATTAGTGCCTTTTTTGCGCCTTTCAGCAATGCAGAGATACTCTTGAGCCGTCTCCACTGTTACCCCCAGATAGTCATGACACAGGATTAAAGTAGAGAACACTATAATTGCAAAATCTGTAAGGTAACAACAAAGTAATAGCATATAGATATATACACTCCTCAAGCTGCAAGAATTGTGTGATAGTCCCCCCTCAATTCCCGCCTCTTCCACGCCTATGGGCAACCTTACAAATGACTCATTGTGAGGAGTCCTGATAGACAGGCATTGACGCTGCCATGGCGACCAAGCCCCAATAATGAAAGGCGGCCTTGACCTGTGAGCTGGAGCAGATAAAGCAAAATAAAACAATCTTTTAAAAAGAGACAACAAAAGTGTTTAATAAAAATAATAAATTGAGAGCTGAGTAAATTTACAAAATAGCATATTAAACTCTGTACGCTGTAATGACTGAGAAACTTATCAAAAATAACAGCACAGGACTTAAGAGCTTTAAGGCAAAGGGGCTGCAGCTCAACAGTAAAGACGTGACAGTTGATTTCCTCCATATGAAGTCTAGTGTTGTAACTCGAACCCCCCCTGTGCTCTGCCGCTCCCTTCCCAAGTAAAAACCTGTTACTCTTGTGGCCGGATGATCGAGTGTCACGTTCTTTGTCTGGTGGGTCAGCCTGAACCATTAACTGTGTAGTAGGCTCGAAAAACACAACTACAATGGGTGTTTCAAGTGAGTTTTAATGGTGAATATAAAAAAATATTACTATGTTTTGTAGTTGTAATCTGTTTTTTGTTCAATTCTGCTACTTACATAGGATACACTCTTAAAGAGGCTTTCAAAAAATTGCCTTAATTTGTATTTTGCTTCTGAGGTTAGCAGTCACAAATAGTGGACAAGAACTCTTGGCTACTAACTTGCTTTTGTTCAGATGTACAGTAGTTTACCCCGACATAAAAATGAATAGATTTTAGCTGACTCGTCTCCGCTCGGGATGGTGTCCTGCTGGCCCCACTATGGACTAGACTCTTGCTATTATGTTGGATCCACTATGGACTGGACTCTCACAATATTATGTCAGACCCACTCGACATCCATTGCATTCGGTCTCCCCTAGAGGGGGGGGGGTTACCCACATATGCGGTCCTCTCCAAGGTTTCTCATAGTCATTCACATCGACGTCCCACTGGGGTGAGTTTTTCCTTGCCTTTATGTGGGCTCTGTACCAAGGATGTCGTTGTGGCTTGTGCAGCCCTTTGAGACACTTGTGATTTAGGAGTATATAAATAAATATTGATTGATTGAATTAAACTGCACAATATTGCATGACAAAATGAGACATAAGTGTGGGAAGCATGATTACTATTTAGAAAATACTTTATAAACAGTAAGAGGTGCCTATGAACTACTAGATGAGCTAA
This sequence comes from Nerophis lumbriciformis, assembly GCF_033978685.3. Taxonomy (NCBI): domain Eukaryota; kingdom Metazoa; phylum Chordata; class Actinopteri; order Syngnathiformes; family Syngnathidae; genus Nerophis; species Nerophis lumbriciformis. The sequence goes on from NC_084552.2 coordinate 44,494,671, forward strand.
TTTATAAGCCTCAAACTTGGCTTTGCTACTATCTTAAAATAAACCGTCTTTCAAATATGCATCATAAATGGGTCACAGTATGATTTTTTTTCTACGTTTAAAACTTGTGGTCTACATAACATTTAATGGTGCATAGATTATGATTTACAGATTGTTTTTAAGATGCTTTCAGACCATCTTTTCAGGATACGCCATTTTGTGGAATCAGAATCAGAGTCAGAATAGAGTCAGAATAGTTTTTATTGCCATTGTTTGAGAACAGGTTCACAAACTGGGAATTTTTCTTGGTGCAATCGTGCAACATAAAACACATATAACACAGATTTGGTAATAAAAAGAGCTGTAACTGAGCTATCAGATCTTGTTATTGTTCATGTGCCTGATGGCCGAGGGGAAAAAACTGTTCAGGTGGCGGGAGGTGTGGGTCTGGATGGATCGTAGTCTCATGCCTGAGGGGAGAGGGGAGAATAGTTTGTGTCCAGGGTGAGAAGAGTCAGCTGTGATCCGACCCACACGCCTCCTGGTCCTGGAGGAGAACAGGTCTTAGAGGGATAGGAGCTTGCAGCCAATCACCTTCTCAGCAGCACATACGATGCGCTGCAGTCGATGCTTATCCTGGACTGTGGCGCCGGGGAACCACACGGTGATGGAGGAGGTGAGGATGGACTCCATGATGGCTGAGTAAAACTGCACCAGCATCTCGGTTGGCACCTTAAGTTTCCTCAGCTGCCGCAGGAAGTACATCCTCTGCTGGGCCTTCTTGATGAGGGAGCTGATGGTCGGCTCCCATTTACGTGGCTCCACTTCGACAGCGTCTTCTACCCGCCATCTATCTTGTATAAAGTTGATTTGATCTGATTTGATTTGTCGATTCTAGCACTTCCATAGCGAGACTACTGACAGATTAAATTAGAACTATACTCTACTTTGTATTACACGTGGCAACAGCGGAGGATACATGTTAGGGCTGGGTGATATAACAAAAAAATGTTACATCATAAATTTAAAAAAAGCAAGTAAAAAAAAAAAAAAAGAATTGTGTAGCCAGATAAATATGAACCAGGTAACAGAATCAAACTAAAAAAGATATACTCTGATAAAGTATAAGTGACAATGTACCTAACAACTGAACACATACACATTTGAAATACCTGGTTATGCCGTTGAGTGATGTTTCATGAGATCAAAGCAAGTGTGTGCCTCGAAAAGGAGGTGCCTGTTGTAAAGTCACGTGAGAAGTAGGGCTGCACGATCAATCGATATCGAACTGACATTGAGGATTTAGTGTGATTACCAAACCGCAGGGGCAAGGTTTTTTTTCGCTTCATTTGTGCTCTCCATCTGCCTCTGCTACATTGTTGACATCCCCGATTCTGTGAACAAATTTCTCACCGATAATTGTTTTTATTATGTGTTTTTTTAGGTGTCTAGACACACCTTTCCATGTAGCCAAGGTCAAATTTTCAGGAAAACGACTGGATAGCCAATCAAAGGTTACAGTGCCCAAAAGGCCCTCGTAAAAACAGTGATATATATATATATATATATATATATATATATATATATATATATATATATATACACACACCGTATATATATATATATATATATATATTTTTTTTTTTTTTTTTTTTTTTTACCAATAGTAGCTTTTAAGAGATTTAATTAGAGGTTTGCGGGATTAGTTTTGAGTAGAAATAATTAAAAGTCCATAATAAATTCATAAAATATGTTTTTGTTCATCAAACAAAACTTCCTTAATCAGTTGAACATTTAACACATCTCATCTCTGTCCCCTGCATCACCCTCGCCATTGTTGTCATCTGCCTGGTTGGTGTTTTTGCAAGAGTATAACCATGACAATTCCCACAAGCAGAAATACACTTCAATCAATCAATCAATCAATCGTTTATTTATATAGCCCTAAATCACAAGTGTCTCAAAGGGCTGCACAAGCCACAACAACATCCTCGGTACAGAGCCCACGAGGGCAAGGAAAAACTCACCCAAGTGGGACGTCGATGTGAATGACTATAAGAAACCTTGGAGAGGACCGCATATGTGGGTGACCCCCCCCTCTAGGGGAGACCGAAAGCAATGGATGTCGAGTGGGTCTGACATAATATTGTGAAAGTCCAGTCCATAGTGGATCCAACATATCAGCGACTCCTTTTTACAGCAGCACCTGAGGGTGTCACAGTCCACTGCGCAGTTGCAAAAACACTGCTTTTACAGGTTATGTGGACCACAAGGCAGTGTGTTAAATGTAGATTAGAATCATAATATGACCCCTTTAAAACAGAGGTATGTCAGACATCTGGAGGATGCGGTCTCCGACTCTACTCAGTGGGATAGCTCAGTAGCTAGCTAGCTAACTAACAACAAGGAAACAGAGTTGTGTAAAAAATAACTTGAACTAACATTTTAGCAGAAGCCCACCAGTTCAACTTTTTCTATATAGTGTATTATCAATCTCATAGTCATCACAAAATGCTATTTTGTTTTTGATGAGAGGAGATACTGTAGCTTCGGTGTTATGTGTTGTTATTGCTGGTATTTTGACTGCCAAAAGTTTATCAAAGTAATTATTATTTTACTAGCAGCCTAGTGGGCAGCACAGTTACGGTATAAATATATATATTTCTGAATGAACTAGTCATCCTTATTGTTTTAATTGTTAGTTAGCACAAGCCTAAAAATATCTCAAGCTGAATTTAAGAGCAGTGGTGCCCAAACTATGGCCCGTGGGCCGGATCCGGCCCACCCGCGTCCACAATCTGGCCCGCGGGAGGTCCCAAGTTAAAAAGATAGAAACAAAAAGCCTTTTTTTGTAAACTCTGTCTTGTCAGCCACTCAAGCAAATCATGTTGTTGATGGAGATACCCATATCTGCTGTAGAGATTTACTTCAGTAGGGGATACCTCTCCTGTTGCCTTACTTTTATTTGACTTTATAAAATGTTTGGATATATTTAATGTTTAATGGAGCTGGACCGAAGCAGGTGGGGATAGAAAAAATTAAATCAAAGGGGGAAACTGTGGCGAAAGGAGGCGCAAGACAACAACAACAACAACTAAATAAACAAATAAGTAAATAAGTGAAAATATAATAAAATAAAATATGTCAAAAAGTTTGGGGACCCCTGGCTTAGAGCCACTAAATACGGTCACGCTACATTTTCCGATTGGTCAACTAACTGTTAAAGGGGCGTTCACACATTGTTGGTTTGGATGGATGGCGGTCAATGGCGGAAAAGACCGTATTAACACTGAACACAAAACTTGGTCATCCGGCACTCATTCGCCGTGAACCCTGACAACCGAGGGGACTCGACAAAGACAGTAAGAATGTTACATTTTTTGTAACGGCCTGAAATGGGCAGTGTTCAGAATACCTTTCACTGTTTAATTAACGGTAGCCTCTGTATTTGTGCCGCAAGATCCGTGATAATACCATGTTAAAACTGCTATTATCAGTCAGTCACATTTACCTTCACGACTCAACACGATAATTACACAGAGGTGGCGGAGCATGACGGGCTCATCAAGGAGCTACACGGAGGCACTGCGGTTGATGCGTAGTAGAGGGTGGAGGACTTTGTCATTTTTCTGGCAGATCCGTGTTACTACCGCGGCAATCTGCGTTGGTGTTCAAAACATGTTGAAAAAGGCTTTCCGCTATCGTTGGGTTTAGGACTGCAGTTATCGATTACTTTAGTAATCAATTGATTAATTTGTCTGATGAATCAAGTACTACCGGTAAATACATTTTTAAAAAGCAAGTAAAATATGAACCAGGTAACAGAATCAAACTAAAAAAGATATACTCTGTTAAAGTATAAGTGACAATGTACTTAACAATTGAACACATACACATTTGAATAGGTATTATATGGAGGAATGGTGTTTGATATTTGGACATACAACTAGTTAAGATTAAAGGGGAACTGCACTTTTTTGGAAATTTTGTCTATCATTCACAATCCTTACATAAGACAAGTACACATATTTTTCTTTTTTCAATGCATTCTAAATATTAAATAAATGCAATCAAAAGTTTGCTTGCAATGGAGCCTATGGGAGCAACTTCCAAGGAGCAAGTAAGCGATCCTGTCGGAATAAACACACAAGCTTGTGATCACGGCGCCACTATAGTTTGTCTGAGTTAGCACTTATAATAACAATATCGCTAATATTCAAGTCACAACATGCAAATTAAGTATTGTTGGCGTTTTTTTGGGGTGTGAGGGGATTTTATGGGAAGAATAGAGGATCTCCCATTGGCTCCACTTTTATTCACGTTTATTTGCGGGTTAGAATGCAAAAAAATAAAACATCCGTCTTTCATAATGATTGTGAACCGATAGGCAAAATTCCAAAAAAGTGCAGTTCCCATTTAAGATACAAACTGTAGATGCTACATGTCCTTACATGCCCCCAATGTATTTGAATAGCGCGGTGCACCACATCTAGTCTGACTGCACTGACAAAATAAAGGTTTCAAAAAATACCTCACACAGGCATAATGTACTTAAGGCACTCATTTATACATTCACACAATTATGCTTTGACGTAAAATACTGGTCAAAATTGTCCAAAGATATAATGCACCAATACACTTGAAGATTTTTGGATCTAATTAACAAACACTTTAATACATTTTGTTTACACTAAAGCCCACACTCTATGGTGGTAAAATAAATGTAAAAGGTAAAAAACGGAAGTAAAAACAATAAATCATTATTCAGATAAAACAAACAGAACAAAAACAAAACAGAAGTAATCATCATGAGCCCACTAGCTGCGAAAGCTAGCTCTCCAGGCAGCTAAACAGATTCAATAACTCCACGGTGACGTTTTGGTGAAATTACTGAGGAATTTGTGAAACTGAAACAATACAAAAAGAATGCCGTTGTAGGTTAATAATACTAATACAGCACGTTAACATGAAACAATACAAAAAGAATGCCGTTGTAGGTTAATAATACTAACACAGCGTGTTAACATATCAGCTAATGCTAATGACGCTAGCGTCATTACATTACGATAGCATGTACAAATATGCATGAAAACACTCCTACAGACATCACACATGGTCGGTTTACTAAGCATAAACGGTTTAAGTTATATTGTCAAATTTACAAACGTTACTTGGAGTAATGAACAAAGATTCCATACAAGTAGTTATGCTATGGACGGCTAAAAGACTGAACGGCACTCTGGTTGAAAAAAAACACTGCCGGTAAATGGAAGGGCACTGCATCACCTGCAGTGAGCAAACTCGTCCAAAAGGTGACGCCATAGCACAAACAATGAAACACCCTCAGTGTTTTTGCTTGGGTGTTTTTTTATTAAATATGTTTTTATCATGGTCGCCAGCGAAGAAAAATCTATAAATTAGCCGCATAGTCTGATAAACTGCAGGGTTTCAAGTGTAGGAAAAAAGTAGCGATTTATATTCCGAAATTTACGGTAAATGATAGCATAATCTACTAATTTGTGGCACCCTGAGACAAGAATAGTTGATTGATAGTCTAAAAGTAACATTCCTTATTTTCCAAGTTTTATGCATTTTTTTTTTTGTAATAAAATATACAAATCTCAAATTGAATTGCAATTTCTGAGAAAAAAAATCGCTATTACGTTTTTTCTCATAATTGTGCAGGCCGAGTTGGGACAAACAGGCAATATGTGAACGACCCTAAAGATAGTCCATGACGAGTCAACTATCCAAATAGAAGATAGTTGCAGCCCTAGAGTCAAAAGTGAATGAAGTGCACAATAGCACTTCTTAGGGCCATAAGCAATTAAGCTACAGACACACAAAACGTATGTTTCCAGTAGGGATGTAACGATAAACGGTATAATGATAAAACGCTGTAAAAACTCCCCACAGTAACCGTTTTAAATTAAAATGATCGCAAAACCGTGATTGAAAACAGTTTGATAAACTCACGGACAGGTGACACTGGTCATTTACTGGAGAATCAAACAAGCTCGCGCTAGCTAGCTTAAATGCTAACATGAATACAAGAGACACTAACCCAATCTAAACTTGTATAATGACTCTCTGAACAACTAAGAGATTCAATTGTGCACACTAAACTTACAGGCTGATCGAGCTTTACTAGAATGAATTTCCATCCAGCATCCATCTTCTACCGCTTGTCCCTGTAGGAGTCGTGGAATATGAGTACCGGTAAGTGAATTTGTGTGACACACACAAACCAGACGTGACGTGCCCAAAATCCGTTTTTTTCTTTATCATGAAAGAAAACCCTAAAACTTATACAAATTTAAACTGAAGAAGATAAACATTTAAACACTCAAATAAAAATATTACTTTTAAGTAACCAGAACAATCCATAGTTCCTAGTAGGGCTTACTAAAAGCCCTTTTATAATGTCTAAATTCTAAAATCAAAACAAGATTTTGGACAATATACTTTTGCACTATTGTGGGAACTTGGCGATTTAAACTTATTTAAAAAGAGTATAATATTATTGAACCTTTAATATATGTTATATATGTGCTATCAATATTTGAGTGGAATCACCACTGAGTGATTTAGTTTTGAACGTGCAGACATAACTGACAACCAATCCTGTAAGCGCAGCCTCAGACGTTCCAGACGTCACCGAAAATTACTGCCAGGAAGAAGCTGGTCTTAACTTGCTTTGTGGCCCAGAGGGAAACTTTGCTGTTGGCTGCCATATTTAAACCATGGTTTGGTACATTTACCTAAATTTGGCAACATGTCCAAGTCCACCCAGACAGAGATAAACAATAAGTAATTGAATGTGTCCCTAACACACACAAACACACTAGCTATGATGTAATTGCTTTAAGACAAAAGCAGCCAGTGTGTACATGTGTAAACCTCTCACAACAGCTGAGCGTGACATTCACCACTGTCATCCACTGATCCTAACAGGCCACACATCACATAGATGGAGCACATCACTAAGTGGCCCTGCCTTGACCCCTATTATTGAAGTTTTTCTTGTAAATCATGAAAAAAAAAAAATAATAATAAGATTGTTGTAAAACACTGCATTCTGCTGTATTTTGACCCAAAGAGGCTAAAAAGTTACAATGAGTCGTACTCATAGTTGGACCACACAACATAGTGGGTCAGCCTTGCTGCCTGTCATTGGCATGGAGCTATGGGCTGGACGACAGCGTGCCAATAAGGTGGCGAAATCTTTATTTCTTTTACCTTCTTTTCTCGACTGTTAATGATCGGTGTGGTTTTTGCGAAAGTCAAAGTCAAATTGAAGCCAGTCACTTTGACCTCGAGCTAAACGACGACGGCCACACGTGTTTGCCATAAAGTTGAAGGCAGCGCAAGTGTTGGTTGTTCACGGCCGATTGGAGCTAAGCCAGTGGTGTTATCGTGGCAGCAGCAACTGTGTTTGCTTGAGCATGCCATGTCATTTGCTTTTATACCGTGTTAAGACACAAAATAAACTATAAGAGTCAACAAGTTAAATAAAAAGAAGTTTTGCAAATCATTCTTCAGTTCCTTCATAGCTGAGCGAGCATCAAACAGGACTTTCGATACAGCAGATGGCCACATGGAGGGTTGAAGTAAACAGAATAGGCAGAAATGTCACAAGACAAGACCAAGCCGTGCAAGGCATTCCTTCCACTGTGCAGAAGAGAAAGTAAACACATTGCCTTTGCTAACTAGCTTTAGCCTTGCCCTGGGCCGATCCCAGCTAAGACACAGACGCTCAAGTCCAAGGGTTAAAAGTAAGAACATGAATTTACATGAATAGATGCAGATAGAACTCCAGATCTTCCGCTGTGGTTTTACTGTATTTAATTTAAAAGAAAATAGTACAACATACATTTTAAGCATCAGGGCATTTTAAGCAGCACAGGGGAAAAAACAAAAATAGGACAATTGTGACTTTTTCCCCCTAATATTACGACTGTCAAAATAGCACAACTTTAGTTTCGCAAAATTATGACTTTTTTCATGTAATATTTTACCTGTCTTGGAAATTTCTGACTTTTTTTTCATAAATCACATTTTCTCCTCTCATACTGCAACCTTGTCAGAAAATTAAGACTTTTTTCAAAATATTTAAATTTTCAGCCTCAGAAAATCATGACTTTTTCCTCAGAAAAAAACTACTTTTTTCATCATATTACAACTATTTTCATTCAATTATTGTCATAAAACTGACAGTTAATTACAATATTGTATGCATAGAATAGAATAGAATAGAAAGTACTTTATTGATCCCTGGGGGAAATTCAGCACCACAGTTCGCTCACAATAGACAAATACTATACAGCATTATTCACATGTGAATAATATAAATATATTATACATACATTCTACATTTAAGTGCAGTCAAGAAGGAACATATGCATTTACAGTCTTGTGGCTGTCGGTATGAAGGACCTCTGTGTCGTTCCGTGTTGCATTTTGGGAGTCTGAGCCTTCCACTGAACTTGCTCATTCGCTCCACCAGGTCCGAGTGTAGTGGGTGGGAGTTGTTGTCCATAATGGCTCGGAGCTTTGCTAGACTTCTCCTCTCTGACACCACCGCCAGAGAGTCTAGCTCCACTCCCACCACGTTACTGGCCTTCTTTACAGCTTGTCCAGCCTGTTTGCATCCCTCGCTCTCAGTCCGCTGCCCCAGCAGGCCACAGCGTACAAGAAGGCGGCCGCCACCACCGACTCGTAGAACATCTTCATCATCTTTGTACAGACGTTGAAGGACCCTAGCCTCCTGAAGAAGTAGAGGCGGCTCTGTCCCTTCTTGTAGAGTGCCTCAGCGTGTTTTGACCCATTCAGCTTGTTGTCGATGTGTACTCTGAGGTATTTATAATCCTCAACCATGTCCACATCGACCCCCCTGATGGAAACAGGGGTCGCCGGAGTACTCCTCCTCCTTCCCAGGTCCACAACCAGCTCCTTGGTCTTCGTCACATTGAGCTGGAGGTGGTTCTTTCCACACCATGTGACAAAGTCCTCCACCAGTGCCCTGTATTCCTCATCATCACCATCCTCAATACACCCCACTATCGCAGAGTCATCAGAAAACTTCTGAAGGTGGAATCATGTAACTGTACTAAAATGTATTAAATTAAATTTCTAACTCTAAAACTAATTCTAAAAAATGTTCATGGAGCCGGTTATCTAAAACAGCTGTTTTTCAGCAGATCTGTCATGTTCAACTCCTAACAGTAAATGAACATTAAAAAATAACCTTCTGATGTCGTTTTATCTCTATTAGCCATGTGACATTAAACATGACAAAAATGGTGATTTCATTTAAAATTGTGATACATATCGATATCAACTGATATAAAAAAAAAATATTGTGATTGGATTTTTTTTCCCCATATTGCCCAGCTAACTGCTTCTCCTGTAATGCCTTCAATCATGTTAGTATAAAAAAATACTATATTGAACCAGCTGAGTGCACTGATATGTGAAAAGTGGTTCATAGGTCAGCTGACTCTGTGGTCCATATACAAAATCCTTGGCAAGCACAGCATTGTTCATCTTTTTCCCTGCTTCTATTCCTTCTTGGTCACTTGACAATTGAGTTGTTTTGTAGATGATAAACCATAACCACAAATGTATGCTTTTGGTTGCACATGATTGCTAATGCAACCCTACAGGAGTTACGGGAGCTGCACGCTCTGCCCCATTTCTGCTGCCATTCCAGGTTGCGACACACCTCATGCACAAGGGGAAGTGACACCGGGTAAACAAGCCGCCACCTTGATTGAGTGTTTGATTATAATGGTTTGTTTATGAAGTCAATAAACCCATGCTAGATGTCTACACAACCCAAAAAGTGTCAGCGAAAAAACTATTTGAGGAATACAGTTTAAACCACAAGCACTTACATGGGTATGTTGAAAACAACCAGACAGTCAGACCACTGACCAGTTAACATAAAACCATAAGACTTCAATGACAAACTTGGCGCATCTTGTAAGCTAGCGTTTAGTCGCTCTGAACAGTGCAAGTATTAGTAAAACTCACTTTACAAGAACAAAAAGCTGACGGCTAAAAGTACCTTTGCAATTTTTTTGTTCATAACGTTGGTTTGTAGCTCGGTCGATTAACAGGTCGTCTTTACTTTAGATTTACATTGGAATGATTTAGACGAGAAAAAAAATAACACATTTTGGCTATATATATTTCTGTGAAAACATCTGTACATAAAGTCTATTGGAAATGGCATTCCACTACTTGCAACATGTTTTACAGGGGTGACAATTACTAGACATTGTGTTATAATTTCTTGGGCTTTTAGGCAGCAATGGTACATTTACAAAGAGAATACTAAATACAAATTCAGATATTTTTTCCCATGACACGAAAATTTAATCCACAGTTCTTCTATCTTTAAGGACAGACACACCAGCAGCACGGTCTGCATCACCCACAGGTGCACCACTGTCATGTGCGCTCTATTGGAGCAGTCTTGCGGAAACAATGTTCAGGCATTTTACTTGAATCACTGAAGCAACGAAATACAAATAAAAGCTTTTTTCTAATCGAATTAAATTGTTGCAGCTCTACTAATTAGTGTGACCATTTTCGGATGATTGTGACTCTTTGGCGCACAATTCACTGTAGGTGTGATTTTATAATAGGAAGATTGCGCAGCATATTTTTATTAATGTGATTTTTTTTTTTCAGATTTGGGTGTGTGCTTACGCAATGTTTTTCGCTGGAATCCACGCACAGGTTTATAAATGAGACCGCAAAAATCTTGGGCTTAAAAAGGTTAGGGACCAGTGCTGTAAGGTATACAGTAGGGATGTAACAATGTAGAAATTTCATACCACTGTTATTGTGACCAAAGTTATCATGGTTGTCGTTATTATCGCGGTATTGTGAATGTGCTCAAAAACTACTTATACACACTAAAATCTTTTAAACTTTTTTTTTTTTTTCAACTAAAATAAATATCCACACAAAATACTTTCTTGGCAGAGGAAACATGAAATATTGTTCTGGCTTTAAAAGAGCCATATCATTTTTATTTGTGTGTTTAAATATGCTTATTTTATTTTGTTTAAATATGTAAAAGGTTTTCAATGTTTTCTTAATAAATGCAAATTGGATGATCACTTCGATCGATGGATCGAAGTGAGGATTGAGGATGTCGTTGTGGCTTGTGCAGCCCTTTGAGACACTTGTGATTTAGGGCTATATAAGTAAACATTGATTGATTGATTGACTTCGCTTCACTTCCGGATTATGTGACATCACGCGAGTTCACTTCCCGTTGAAGACACCTCTGTCTGTTTTAACTCGACACTGTTGAGTATAAATTGATCACTTTGTGCTAAAACAGCACAACCTTTATGTTCAATGTGAATATCTTAGTTGTTTAGGCAGTAATGTGTTTCTGCAAGTTTATATTCAGATATGACGTTTCTTAATGGGGAAAGACGTTAATGTTTATTGTTTTCATGTTAACATTTTAGCTGGCAAACAGAGGTGGATAGTAATGCACAACATTTACTCTGTTATGCTTATTTACTTAAGTAACTTTTGGGATAAATTGTACTAGTCAGTGCAGTTTTAATTCAACAAACTTCACTTTTACTTAAGTATTTTTGTGAAGAAGAAATGCTGCATTTACTTCGTTAGATTGAGTTTTGTTCAGGTTGGTAGTTGGTAATGTTATTTATAGCATAGTTATAATCTATTGATTACCACTTGCAAAGACGTATTAAGTTGGCTCGTCAGCGGGCACTGTCACATGACTCTGTTTCACCAATCCAGCATAAGCACTAGTAACGTTTGACTCCATTTCACCAATCAAACGGAGCCTGGCATGCTTCTTGGCAAAGAAGAACAAGCCGCTAATGGGAGGGACCTATACTGTTTATCCCAACAACCACAAAGTACATATATATAAGCTGAAATAAATAGGTCAATATGTTTTAAGTATATGAGCAAAAAAAAAATACTTGTTTAAATAGAGTCTGAATGTTCTCAAAGACACTTTAAATTACGTGACATGACGCCAGCACAACCCGACGAGTGGACAGAAACCTCCTAACAGACGTAACAAACTTTTTTTTATGTGCACCATTGAATTAATGGGGCGTAAAAATAATGTGTTAGTAGACAAAAACAATAAATAATAGATCACAAGACTTCAGGACGGCATTGATCTTATTCATTCAAATCATCCACAACATCGTTACTCATACGTTACATAGTTATGTAGGAATTAAACGTCCAAATACAACAATTTATACGTTATTGACATGTAAACCAGAAATTTAAAATAATTCACCGCATTTTGTATTAACATTAGATAGTCAAACAATTCACCAAAATAGCAATATTTTAGTATGTATCTGATTATCATAATAACCACAACTTAAGTGTCATTTAAACACATTAAAACATTACCAACAACACCAAATAACAGTGGAAAGTTATCCATTAGATCTGAGGCTTAACAGTTACTAGCGCTACCTTATGAGCATGTAGCATTCTCTTCTTCTACTGTATTTACTTTCCCACATAGCTAAACAAGCAGAAATGTCCACAATTACCCACTGGTGTATATAAGCACACATGGCCGGCAGTCACATTAGAGATAGAACATTAAAACTAGAACCTTTACATGTAATTGTAAAAATAGAAGAAACTGAATTATTGGACGAATGCATGGAAACTTAGTGACTGTAAAAAGTAAAATTATGTCAGACAAGACAGCACAACTGTTCAATGTTTACTTACAAACTATGAAAAATTTAATTTATAACATGCGCTGTCATTTGTGTCAGTAGAAATGTTCACATTTCGGCCTATGGGAATTCTACTACCAACTACAGAAAACACAGATAATGTTTGTTTTATACACACACACTCACACACACACACACACACACACACACACTAACTACGGTTGTAGTCCAAGAACCATTAAAAAAACTACCAAATAAATCAGGTTACTTAAAAGTTACTCAATACTTGAGTAGTTTTTTCAAAGAATACTTACTTATTACTCTTAGTCAAGTGATTATTTAGACGACTACACTTTACTTTTACTTGAGTCATACTACTCTAAATAATGGTACTAGAGATGATAAATGCTTTGAAATGTAATATCGGAAATTATCGGTATCGGTTTCAAAAAGTAAAATTAATGACTTTTTAAAACGCAGCTGTACGGAGCGGTACATATCCGGTAAAACACGGACGTAAGTAGAAGTACAGAGCAGTTGTGTCTTCCAGTCAGCAGCCCCTCCTCTCTCCCCTCTACCACACACAACACAGGTGTTGACGACTGCAGCATGAGAGGTTTACTGGCGACGCTTGATGACTTCATCAAACCGCCGCGAGCGTAGCATAACAACAACAAGAGTGTGTTGTTGCCGGTGCTGTAGTCGTGGCTAACAAGCGAGCTCGCTCGGTGACTGACTAACGACACCATGTCTATGGTTTGGGATTATTTTAAAGTGTGTCTGACGGATAAAAAAACTGGCAATTTGCAATGACTGCAAAAAGTTGGTTATGCGAGGAGGAACCACTGTGAATCGAGACATAAACTGATCACCATAGACAAATTATAGACCACAGGTGTCAAACTCGTTTTTATTGGGGGCCACATTGCAATTATGGCTGCCCTTTAGAGGGCCGCGTGTAACAGTGAATATATATGAATAAAAATGTATAATAGCCTCGTTACACAATTTGAATAGGAAACTCCTTGATTACGGGTTTTTTTGGGTTTTTTTACTAACAGATTAATGGATAACTTGCTTTGCTAGTTGCAGGATCAGATAATAAAAAAGTGAACAACGTATCGATTGGATGCAGAACATTTTTCTGTCAAAATGTAAAAAATAATACATGCATTTTGTCAGTGCTTTATTACATTGCAGCAATGGTGTGCTGTTAGGGCCAGCAAGGCTTTCTCTGCTGGCCTAACATAACCAAAAATCATTATCATAATTAAAGATAAAAGTAATTTTTGATTTATCTTTCCCTAAATATCTAAAAGTATTCATATTCTCTTAATGTCATATTATGCTCCTTCCAGCACTGTTGTTTTTAGGTTATAGAGTTTTTATCCAATCAAAATTCAGCTATCTTATGTTGCCATGCTGTACAAAATCTGCCGGAAGCCTTCAGAATCAACAATGCAGGCGTCCGTGCACTCTTAGTGAACGGAATCAAACATTTGACAGACAGTTGCGATAGCCAATCAGATCACGAGTTGTTGTCAGTAAGGCCTTCTAAATGGTCTAAGGCAGATGTATATTGTGATGTTATGAGCTAGGTAAAATAAGAACTCCATTACCCAGCATGCCACATTAGTGAAGAGCATGCGCAGTAGCCCCGGTTAGGTTGTTGAACGTAGACATGCCGGCAGCTGGATGTTTTTGATGAGCATGTTGTGGAGCAAACTTCAAGAACTCAGCCAACACGCCTCATCTGCATCTATTATTATTCGACAAGACAACACATATTTGCAAGACCATTTTCAAGACGGATATTTAAAGAGAAACCACATCTTGTGAGACCATGTCGGCCAACCCCGGAAGCCAGCTCAGCTGTCCCGGCGATTAAATGTGAGTTCAGATATTTTTTTTTTTCACATTTTATATGTTCTATGCAATTTTTATTTTGACAGGACCACATAAGATATGTTTTAATTGCTGATGCGGGTTTATTGATTTTTAAATGCGCCAGAAAATAACCCGTTTTGTACAATGCTCAGTGGTGCGTATCTATCTATCTAAATGTGTTTCTGTATAGTTTTTCTATAGCAATGGTCATGTGGTGACATAAATGATGGTATTTTGAGAGGTAATCATTGAAGTCGGACATCACTGAAGTCCTAGGTGGGAAACGTATGGCCCGCCACTGCATTGCAGTGCACCTAAATGAATGGGGTATATCTCATAAACTTACGTGGGGGGCCACTAAAATGAAGTGAGATATCACATAAAATAATACGACAGGCTACTTCAAATCATGTGGCAGACTAGATGTGGACCCCGGGCCTTGAGTTTGACACCTGTGTTATAGACAGAAGCGGGCCGATTTAGGTTCTACTGTACTGTAGATTTGGCCTATGAGTGTAGATAGGCTCCAGCACCCCCCGCGACCCCGAAAGAGACAAGCGGTAGAAAATGGATGGTGTATTAAATCAGTGTTTTTCAACCTTTTGTGAGCCAAGGCCCTTTTTTTTTCATTGAAAAAATGCGGAGGCACACCACCAGCAGAAAAATTTAAAAATGAAACTCAGCAGCCGATATCTTTCTTTGTATGGACATTTTTGATTGTCATGTACAGATGTACTTTGTGGATGCCATCTGCTCCGCATGCTGTAAGTCTTTGCTGTCGTCCAGTATTCTGTTTTTGTTTACTTTGTAGCCAGTTCAGTTTTGCATAGCCTTCCCTAAGCTTAAACACCTTTTCTTAGCGGCACTCGCCTTTTGTTTATTTTTGGTTTAAGCTATAGATACCTTTTTTACCTGCACGCTGCCTCCCGCTGTGGTCTGCATATTGTGATCGCGACAAACCATGTTCCCGACATCTACAAAGCAATTATCTACCTGCTGCTACCTGTTGATATGGAAGAAAATAACACGGTTACGCTGCCGAGCTCTAGACAGCACCGACACTCAATAACGGCACATTATTTGCGGATTATAATTACTGGTTTGAAAAAAACATTTTTAACCCAAATAGGTGAAATGTATTAAAATACTTATTTAATAATTAAATAAGCAAAATGTAGCACATAGGCAAATGCTCAAATCTAGACTCCAAACATCTCAGAACAAGCTAGTCAGATTACTTTTAGACCTCCACCGCAGATCACACCTCACTCCTACCCACTTCTCCAAAGTGGGCTGGCTCAGGGTGGAGGACAGAGTAAAACAACTTGCACTGAGCCTAGTCTATAAAATCCGCTACACCTCCCTGATACCGAAGTACATGTCAAACTACTTCCTTAACGTAAATGACCGCCATAACCACAACACCAGGGGGAGCTCCACTAACCACGTTAAACCCAGATTCCGATCTAACAAAGGTCTTAACTCATTCTCTTTTTATGCCACATCAATGTGGAATGCACTCCCAACAGGTGTAAAAGAAAGGGCATCTCTATCCTCCTTCAAAACCGCAATAAAAGTACACCTCCAGGCAACTTCAACCCTAAACTAACACCCTCCCCGGATTGTAAATAATCAAATGTAGATACTTTTTCTTATGCTTTCTGGTCTCTCTCTCTCTATGTCCACTACTTGCTGTACATATCCTACCAAGTCAGACCTACACTGTTTCAATGTCCATTTCTCTGTTCTCAAAACGTATTCGGGTGTTACCATTTGGTGGTCAATTGTACGGAATATGTACTTCACTGTGCAATCTACTAATAAAAGTTTCAATCAATCAATCAAAAAACACCCCCACTATTGTAATGCAATCATCAACTGAATAACTGCTAATAGCATAAAAACACATGTCCACGCCTTCATATCCACACTCACCTCCCACATAATCACTTGTAATTCTACTTGCAGGACTGACAACACCTGCAAATATAGCCACAATCCGATTATCAAGCGTCAAGGTGGGCCGTAGAGAAAGAAAGGTATCATGGCGGAGTTTTACAATATATTATTTATTGTTTCAAACTGTTGCTGCACCAGCGGGTATAAAAATGGAGTAAAGGGTTTTGTAAGGAAATGCACAACATTGCTGATAGAGGGACAACAAATGACACGTCCAATTGTGCGCATTGTTACCGTGTTTTGGAAAAGAAGCCGAAGTAGACGTACGTGTTTAAAAAATGGCGGTGAGCTCACAAAGTTGTTAAATGTTTATATTATTTACATTTTAGAACAGAAAAAAGTGAGTACTTACCGGCTGTTTACACCGCAGTGAGGGACAACGTTGACATGTAAGCAACTTGCAGTGTTTAGCCCGCCTTGCTAACTTGTGTTGGCGCACACGAGGAAAACAACTGTAAAACTTCACTGACTCAATTTAGTTCGCCATATTGTTTTTAACCGTGTCTCTCGCTAAAGGCCGGCGCCATGTTTCGTCATGTTTGTTGGTTGGCGTGCTTTCTTCCTCTCAAGTTGAGCAAGTCAGGACGGAACCGCCCAGAGTCGACACAAACTAACAAGAAAGGACAGACCAGCGAACTAAGCGCAATTACGGTAGGCCTTTTCCGGTTTGGTTTCAAAGTAAAGCGCATTAAACGGAAATGGAGGTTTTCCTTCATTTTAAATAATATATTCGAATATTAGTGTTTAAATATATTTGTTCAACACAATATCCTGAAACATTACATATTTTCTTTTAAATCTAAGCAAGGGGTGTTCAAGTTCTGTCCGGTGGCCATTTGTAGCCCAGTTTATTCCAAAAATGACCATGGCCCAAATCAAAACATTAGGCTACCAAGGGTTAGGTACTCGCTGAATAAGAAAAAAACGATTACCATTGAATGTTGTTACAATATGCACTATGTCACTTGTATTACAAACGCTGTATGCTTACTTGCTTAACGCTACAAGATAACCTGCAATGTTAATATAAACTTCATATCAAAAGTGGCCCCTGCAGCCATCAAGTTTACTACAGACAGCCCTTATAAATATTATTTGGACTCCAATACTTTTGGGGACCATAACAGAAAGAGTTTATGAAGGTAGATTGTCAGTGATCTGAAAGAGGACATTGCACTATTTCACCTAGTTACAAGAAATTACTTGGAATTAAAGTTTATGTAGATAGTGCAATGTTCTCTTTCAGATCACTGACAATCTATTTCACCTGGTTATTTCAAGAAATAGCTTGGAATTAAAACTCAATTTTGAAGCATGTTAGATTGCATTAGACATGTCAACGCTGATACAAATCACTAAGAAATCTGTAGTACTATTTCAGACAAATACGGCAGCATTTTTTATAGGCTTGTGAGAAGGGAGTTGTATTTGAAATTGTCAACATTTATTAAAATTCACAGCCAAGCCTATTCATTTTAATTTAAGACAAAAACAGACTGCACATGTGTATTACTGCAGGAAACACTTTATTTAGCGCATAATAATATGTACAAATAAGATTAAAAACAAACCATACACAGAGAAAACAGCGAACACTTCATGTCGGGGAGAATGTTATGAGTGTGGGGAGGCAGTATTCCTGCTTCTTTGTGGGGGACTGTACATCCAGTGCATCTAGATCCAGAGAAAATACCTTCTTGCTATCTTCTACTGAAATGTCATTAACTGGAAGAGCCTTCGGAGATCTTATGTTCTCCATGAAAGAGCCACTGCACAGCTGCGGGATTCGACGATGACTGGAGTTCAACGGAGACAACAGCCCATCTTTTTTCAGACAGGGGATGAAGGGTTCATCTTCCTCTTCGTCGAGGCTGAGCAGACTGTCGCAGCTGGGAAGTTCAGGCAGAGTTTCCTGATGGAGGCTAAATTGTGGCACGCTGCTGCTGGTCGTGGTGCCACTCGAGCTGTTGAGAGCGTTGAATGTGCCACAGAGCAGAGAAGAATTGATTACTTCCCCCTGTTGATTGCTCGCAGGGCTGCAGGTTTGGGAGGGCACACTGTGTGCGTGGCCAAGTGAGCTAGGAGTGCTGTCAGGCTCAGAGAGGGGAGTTAGGGACTCAGCGATACGGTCGTTCCACTTTGTCACCTCAGCACTGTCTTCCTCTACCGCTTTGCGCCAGGAGCTCCTAATATCCAAAACTGGGGAAAAAATTAGCAGCCAATCATATTAACCAACTGAGCATACACAAAAGTTAGCATATAACTTACTCAAACTGTCAGGTGTGCGACGCAGCTGCTTTCTGGTGGAAAAGGGATCTCCGTGAAGGGTGCCAAGAATCCAGTCCAGATCCAAACCTGAGAGGTGGTCTGCTGCCGGACTGGTTGTTGCTACAGCATCTGCAAACTTGCATATGACAGACAAAAACATCCGTTGGGAAACCTGCAACCATGTGCTTGTTATTGTTAATTGAGACAGAGTCATCTCTGTACCTGATCAGCAAGGTTATCACATTCCATGTCTAATACTGGAATCTTGGCCCTGGTGGGTGTCTCCTTTGCATGAAGGCAACCGGTCATGCTTACAGCAGCCTGGAATGGATCACAATGGACACAAGGATGAAAGTGAATCCAAATATGACAGCATTTTAGTGATGTTATGAGTAATGTGTCCTGTGTATACATTCTCTGACCTACCCTTAGCTGAGATGAAACCACCCTGTTTAAACAACTGATTATTTTTCTTCTTCTTTTTTTTTTATTAAAAAAGGGCTTCACTACACATCTTGCAATCATATTTAGTTTTTCTACAACAAATAAGCTAAACAACAATGAAATTGCTGTTAAAATTGACTGACTAAGTGTTAGCATTGTGGCTCACAAAGCCATGCTAGTGTTATCAACATTTATGTCCTCCTGTCCTACTACTTAAAGTTGTGTTGCTGTATGTAATACATATCTATTACCTCAAACAAGTGCAAAGTTAAAGTGTGTTCACAAGAAGTAAACAAAAGCACTGGTTGGAGACACACACTTTCACCTTTTCATCAATGATTTTCCATGACTTCTTCAAAACCTTACAGAATTTCCAGGACCAATTAATTATTTTATTTCAATGGTACAACCGACACCTAATTATCGTAACGTTGAGTAAAATTACCGGTAGGTAAATAACTGAAATGTATGGTGCTATTCTTAAACAAAACTAAAACAGTAGACAGACACACTTGGATACATTTTGTCATATTTCAGTTGCAGGCCTACTTTGAGACAAGAGAATTAGTGATGCATTTGGTTAGAATTCATATGAACAATTGTGTCAGGTAGTTGATGAGAAGGACTTTAAATTGTCATTATAAGCTATTGAGTGCTGTTAGTGTACTTTTTTTCAACCAAAAAAAATGTGCCTTGGTTAAATCATCCATTCATTTTCTACCGCTTGTCCCTTTTGGGGTACCGGTAATCAAAGTTTATTTATATAGCCCTTAATCACAAGTGTCTCAAAGGGCTGCACAAGCCACAACAACATCCTCGGCTCAGATCCTACATGAGGGCAAGAAAAAAACTCAACCCAGTGGGGACAATGAGAAACATTGTAGGGGACCGCAGATCGGTGCAATAGATGCCGAGTGGATATGGTTAATAATGTGAGAAAAAAAAGGTGAAAAAAAGGTTGAAAAACACTGGCCGAAATGACAGAAAGAGTCTTTAGAGTGCACATCAAGCCCAAAAGCCCAACGTTGTCTGATTTGTTGCTGTGGAAATTGTAGTAGTGTTGCTGCCCGGCTGTTCTCACAGCATCAGTGTTCATAGACTCATCTATGATTATTGCGCTGCAAGCAAATGTGGCTTCAGTTTCAAATGTTTTCCCTTCTAGTGGCTAACGAGGGTTGCATCGCCTTTATTCAAAATGCCAAATGTTGTGCAGCACAGTTTGTATTTAGCACGTCTTGGGTCAGCATCTATGACATCCACAATTTGTATGTACCGGTATCCTAAAAAAGCCATGTGTTATTGAAGCTGCTCTTTGCAGGCAATTTTTCAGTATCGTCACTTCGCTAGCAAGTGTAACTAGCCAGTGGGCGTGCCTGCAGTTCGTAGATGCTTGCATGCCACAAGCCCACACAGACTAGTATGAATACATTTTTCATACCACCAAAATATCTTGATGGTCCGTAGCAATTTACATTTCATTACCACACTTCCGTTTTGTTTGACTCAATGAAACTTTAAAATATACTTCCATGAATTCTCCAAAACATCTAAAAATGTATCATTTTTAAATTACTTTTCCTGGGTCAGGAAATCGAATTTTAAGATTTCATGACTTTTCTAGGTATTTCATGACTGTAGTAACCCTGATTAAAACTATAGCTACAAACTGCTGTGATCCTAGTAGGGTTTACTATGAGTTGTCTAAATTCAGGCATCAAGGCTAGATTTTGGACAACAAATTTTCTATACATTATTGTGGGGCCCGTGATTTCAAATAGGTGAAAAAACATAACATGGGACCATTAAAGTGAAATCCAACAACTACAGTACCTGCTGTGGTACAGATGGGGTCTTCTGAGGAGGGGATGGAGGCGTATCAAAAAAACAGTCCAGGGAGGTGTTGACGTGGGGCGATGTGGCGGCTGAAATATCCCCTTGTTGATGCTTTTCAACTGTGGAAAAAGAGCTATGTGCAAACAGAGAGCAAATTGTTATTCCCAGAGGCATTTCTACACTGCCAGATAAGCCTTCAAGGACTGAAATTAGCATAGTGTCTGCTCCGTATCTGTCTGTAGTGATTTCTCTCAATTCACCACAGTCATCAGAGAGCAGGGATGCTATAGGGAGGACCAGTGATGGACAGACCACTGCTTAGAACTGTCCAAGTATCTGCCTCCCGGTACATTACAATCAGGATTTAAAAGAAAGACAACATTCACCTTTTGAGGAATGAGCAAGTAGTGCCGTCACCCAACTTACACTCTTCAGACTTATCTGAAAGTTTGAACAAGCAACATAAGACATTGCAATCCAACTCAAAATGTCCTGCAGCGTCACTGGACTCAACTCACCAGGAAGCTTGGCAGGAAACTGGGAGAAGACGCTAGGTCCATAGCTAGCATCAGCTGCTGGTTCAAACGACAGGCGGGCCATTGGTGAAAGAAAGCCAGGAGCCTAAAAATAAGAAGTCACATGATGGCAGGCACTTTTAAAACCTATTGGCTAAGGTTGATTGAATGAGTACTCACTTGATCTTCATTGAGAAAAGAGATCAAGGGTGTTTCTTTCAGTGTGTTTATCCACTTCCTGTCCCACTCGGCCTCCAAGTCTCTAATACTCCTTCTCACCTCAGGGATTTCCTCCTTGGAACTCTTCAATCTGAAGGCAGTATTTCACTTAAGCCAGAGTCATGCTAAGTTAAAGTTAAAGTTTAGAGTAATACAGATGACAATTTTTAGTCAACAAAATTAACACTGCACAGTTAAAGTACCAGTGATTGTCACGCACACACTAGGTGTGGCAAGATTATTCTCTGCATTTGACCCATCACCCTTGATCACCCCCTGGGAGGTGAGGGGAGCAGTGAGCAGCAGTGGTGGCCGCGCCCGGGAATCATTTTTAATTCCAACCCTTGATGCAGAGTGTCAAGCAGGGAGGTAATGGGCCCCAATTTTTTTTATAGTAAAATGATGTCCTCCTCCATTACAGCTTACCTAAGGAGCTGAAGGTCTTGCAGCTCACGAGCCATCTGTTGACATTTTTGCTCCAGGTGTATCAATTTGACCTTCGGTTTGGGGGTCTTCTGGACTCTGCAACGTTCCTTCAGGAGGCGCAGAGCTTGGTTTGCCAGCTCAAACACATAAAGCAGGTCCAGCTGTCGGGCCTGGTACACATTCCTAGAGCTTAACTGCAAAACATTTTTTAATAATTGATGATGTTCTAGCTTTACATTCATACATTTTGTTGATCACTCACATCGCTATATACTAGTGTTGCTAATGTTGTGTCCTTTCCCATACCGTTGTTATGTCTTTAGTTTCATTTTGTTTGCACCACAGTAAATGTTTCTCTCTCAATGCAATAACTTTTTACATTGTTGTATGTGGCCGAGGAGAAAGAGCAGATGATCTAAAAAAGGTTGGTGGGTTAAACCCTGATCTCTCCAACCCAGGCACAGCTGTTGTGTCTTTGACGTGGTCAAAGAGGCCGTTGGTGCAAATTGACTGCTACATTTCCTTTGGTCTGCCCCAGGCAACACTTATCTTTTTTATTATTGCTATTATTATTTTTATTGTATCAGACATCTATTATGTTGGGCAAGTGCGGCTATACAAGTAGTCATTGGTTTGCGACGCTCAGTTACGTTTTGTGGTTATGAATATTTAGTTCCCATAATTGAATTAAAAATAAAAATGCGGTCCTTTTACTGGATATTTTCTTGAGCGCTAGTTACAGCACATGTGGCATAAGGATACAGTAGCCTCTGTGCGCTACGTGAGGCAGACAGCTGCACTGTGTCCTACGCGTGAGACAGCTACAGCTGGGTTAGAACAGTCATTTTTGATTTTTAGTCAACATTTTGTACTTCCTTATGTTTCGAAGTGTCAATGTGCGAAAGAAAAGTCCTCACCATGGAAGCTAAAATGAAGACCATAAAAACCTCTAAAAGAGGTTAAACATCCACTAATATTGGCAGCACATTTGTTACCAACTGCTTGACTGTCACACTCCTTATTCAAGATTAAGATCATTAATGTTCATGAATTCTAGAGTGGTCACTGATTCCATGCTGTTAGAATCAGATCTGGGATCCCAGGGTTGCCCCTACATGTAAACGATCATGGCGCTACAGCAAGATTATTGCCGCCACACCTTCAAAAGAAGTTGTTTTTATTTAACATGAAAATTATTTTTTAAACAAATTTAGGCGATACATTGTATGAATAGCTATACCAACTGTAGTCTATTATGTACATACTATAGGCTTGGACAAAGCTCAAATATCAACATTCTGCATTGCTTTATTTTGAAAGGAAAAAAGTGCATTGAGATCGCCTGTTGGAAGCAAGTCAGCTGGTCGTGCGCACCTAAATGAGTTGTCACCTGGCAGAAGTAAGGAGATAAAGTTGAAAATAAAGGCATTTAAAGATAATTAACGCACTTCTTGTTCAAGCCTGTGTAAACTACACTAAATCGTTTGACATTACTAACGACAAGAACGTCTAACTACGCCACAGGGAGGGCAGAATACAGTGTAGCCTGTGTTACTTTTTACAATAAACAACACTTGAAACTGCATTTAACAAAGAGCTCAGTCGACCAAGTCAAATTCCTTGTTAAAACTGATGGTAATTCTGATTCTGATGTAAGAAAAAAAACTTTAATATTAATGGTAATATTAATAACTAATAACACTAATATTTGTTTTTAAATATACATAAAACATTTGTTTAGCCTTATTAAAGAAAATATATGCATCATTGCAAAACAAAATTATCATGCCATATATGAAGATGCCATATTGGAGCGCTTTATGAATATGTGACAGTGAGACGCAACTGTATGTAAATAATTATGTCATAAATGTAGCTTACTTAAGGTATTTTCTGAGTTCCTAAAATAGTCAATTATAAAATGCAGAGTTGTTAAAACAAAAAAAACACAGAGAAAAGTTGTTCCTCTACGTTGTTAGGCCTGTCACACGTCGAGTGGAGCAAAGCCAGAGACGCGATCGACTTTGCAGCAACCACTTTGAACTTGAAATGCAGTGTAAAAGCATGTTAACGGCTTCTATTCTTTTCCATAACTTCCAAATGAACACTTTTATTTACACGGAATGGATGCATACATTGTTGTTGTTGTATATATAAACAACGGACGCTATAGCATCTATGAACCTGTGTTCAACATCAATAAAATATTGTTAATAGTATTAATAAACTAGATTAATAAATACTAAATAATTAAGGGCATACAGTATCTTGATATCACTCTACTTCTTTTGGAAACCAAACATTGCTGAACAACACAGAAAAGTTAAAGTTAAAGTACCAATGATTGTCACACACACTAGGTGTGGCGAAATTATTCTCTGCATTTGACCCATCACCCTTGATCACCCCCTGGGAGGTGAGGGGAGCAGTGGGCAGCAGCAGTGGCCGCGCCCGGGAATCATTTTGGTGATTTAACCCCCAATTCCAACCCTTGATACTGAGTGCCAAGCAGGGAGGCAATGGGTCCCATTTTTATAGTCTGTGGTATGAAAGCTAAACAATGAAACAAAATATGAACTTCACACCATTAAAACAACTGCAGACATGAGTTGTAGATTACAGCGAAATATTTATAGAAGGAAATCAACTGCAAAAACTAAACCTATTTTTCTTCTCATTAGCATCACGATCACAACAGTACGGCACTTATTGTCAACCAAATGTATTACTTACCAATGCATGAATAAGTCCAACATTGACTTTCACAGATTAATGCTTAATTCATAGACCCCTTCAGATCCAAGCACATGATGTGCCTTAAATCTTTTCTACTTTAGATCCTTGTGAGGGCAGAAGGAAGTGTGTTTGAGCAGTAACTTGAGCAGTCGACTTGAATGAATGAATGGTTTAAATCTTTCTAAAATAATTTTTCTGAAAGGCGAATTGAATTTTTTTCTGAATGTTTCACAATCATTATGAAATACATGACAGATGTACTTTTTTTTAAATGCATTCAAAATATTAAATAATTGTGATCAAAAGTCTGCTTACAGTGGACCACATGGAAGCAGTTTTATTCTGACTATAAAGCCCTTAAAACACATCCAAATACCTCCATTGAAGTTTTATATACAGTACATGCTGTAAGTATATGTGTAATGTAGTAACAGGCACATTTATAATAACATTTAATATTTACGTATTTTGATCATTCTAAGCATACTCGGCGCATCAATTTCAAACATGCATCACAACATTCGCTTTTTTTTTTTAAAGAACATCACTGATTACAGCTCACTGCAGACTTTCTTACAGACAACATAAAACATCACTTACTGTATAAGGTCTGCTATCATTAGGATGCCGATTGCTAGGATGTTCATATATTCCTATTTAGATGAAGAATGACTCATAATTCTCGCAAAGAAAAGGGAGGTGGAGCCAAGCGTCTTTCATGACGTTCTTGCCATTTCTGAGTCTAATTTGGCTGCCCAAGTGTACCAACTTGTCGGAATATGTCCTCAGCCTTCTTATATTCAGGTGAGAGGCATGATTTATGATATATAAAAAGCTGATCGCTCGATGATGTAAATAAACATTACACACAAGCTTGTGATCACGGAGCCGCTATAAATAGTTCATCTGTGTTAGCGCCTATTATAATAATATCACTAATACTTGGTTAATATTCAAGTCACAAAATGTAAATGGAGTATTGTTGGCGCTTTTTGGATGATTTTTAAATTTGATTTTATGGGCGGAATCGAGGATCTCCCATTGGCTCCGCTGCAGGCGGACTTTTATTTACAAGTTAGAATGCTTTTTTTTTTTAATCCATCCGTCGTCATGTCTTTCATAGATAGTGAACGATAGGCAAAATTCCAGAAAAGTGCAGTTCCCCTTTAAAAGTGTATACCTTTTGGGGGAGTTGTTCAATACTCTCAAGCAGGCAGCGAGGAATTTGTAGGCGGCGGTCTGTGCCGTCGAGAGTGTACTGGTCCACCACTCCTTTCAAGGCGCTTCCCAACACATGTTGGCTGTCTTCTGTTGTCAACCGCATTTCATCAATGGTCGACCACAGGGATCGAACCTTAACAAACAACCATTAATGATGACTTCTTCTGGAGAAAACATGCACAACTTTCACATTTAGATAATACCATCACAGTTTTGTCGGTGGAAGGCACTTCTGGTTGGGGGGAATCCCCCTCATGATGTCTTAAATAGGAGATCAAATTGATTACAATTATAAATAACGTCAACGAGAAATGAGAAAAAAACAAAGTCCCTTACTTGAGGAGAGCATCATACTTCTTATTCTCATCTCGGAGGTGTCGCAGAGAATCCTCAATGCCCCTAAAAGACAAGAGATTCACTTACGTGTTATCAACCACCAAGCAAGCTCTGCAAATATAAAGCAGGTGCTTTACATATTTATAATTCTAATGGAGAACAGGTGTGCTTGCTTAATGTGTCATTCGATGAGAGCCATTTTTTTAAATCCAGAAATCTAAATATTTTTATGTTGTGGATAAAACAAAAACCATCGAAAGTATACACAAATATTTTTAATATAATATTTCTAAAGCATAATAGGCAGGGTATATTGATAGTACACTATACTATATTATTTGTAATTGTTGCTGCTTTTTGTACAATGTACTTTGTTGAGATTTTTTCAAGTGTTTACAGACTTTTAATTATGTTTTTAAATTAAAAACAATTAGCAACCAATCTTGCATCTTCTTCTGGTGTTATTAAAGTACCAATGATTGTCACACACACACTAGGTGTGGTGAAATTTGTCCTCTGCATTTGACCCATCCCCTTGTTCACCCCCTGGGAGGTGAGGGGAGTAGTGGGCAGCAGCGGTGCCGCGCCCGGGAATCATTTTGGTGATTTAACCCCCAATTACAACCCTTGATGCTGAGTGCCAAGCAGGGAGGTAATGGGTCCCATTTTTATAGTCTTTGGTATGACTCGGCCGGGGTTTGAACTCACAACCGACCGATCTCAGGGTGGACACTCTAACCACTAGGCCACTGAGTATATTATAGAATGTACTTGTGCTGAGAGACTATTTCTGTGCCTCGATGTCGCTGACGAAAGAAGAGAGCTGCAGCGAGCATGACGTCACACTTGCTTTGCGCTCTAGCTGGACTTTCCCTCCTTAAAAGCAGTCACTGTCTTAATATTTGCACATTTTGTAGATGGGTGTCCGTGGATACCTGCGATATATATAAAAATCACGTCTACATTGCAGACATGCTGACAAAGCTCCAAACTATGTTGTGCGCTTTGTTTACATCCGGGTTCGGTAGCGCGGTTTTCGGTAATCAAAGTCTTTTTTCGGTGGTCAAGTTTTCTGTACCACTCTATAGTGCACACATAATAGGCTATACATCAATTCACAATTGAACGACCATCCATCCATCCATCAATCCATTTTCTACCGCTTGTCCCTTTGTGGGTCGCGGGAGGTGCTGCAGCCTATCTTAGCTGCATTCGGGGTAACGACCAGCTAATATTAATATTTTATGTTTGTGTGGTTTGGAATTGATGTCCGTTTTTCCCATGTTTACAAACACACCGTCCGTGCCTGAAAAGTGATTGGCGGAGAATGAGGAAGTGTTGTTATGTGTCTGGGGAAGCACGGACTCACGAGACGAAAGTTTTCGCAAGGGAGGTAAAACCTGTTGAAAGTGTGCAGTTTGTAAGATTGGTGATAAAAGTCAAAAATAGTGTCGGCCTTTGTGTGAATTCCCCTGGGCGTTACAATATATTTTATTACTTTAATTAGTTTTCAAGTTTAAAAAAAACAAAACATTTTCAAGGCATGTCGGCGCGCCACATTCAATTACCGTATTTTCCGCACTATAAGGCGCACCTAAAAACCACAATTTTTCTCAAAAGCTGACAGTGCGCCTTATAACCCGGTGCGCTTTATTACGATTCATTTTCATAAAGTTTCGATCTCGCAACTTCGGTAAACAGCCGCCATCTTTTTTCCCGGTAGAACAGGAAGCGCTTCTTCTTCTACGCAAGCAACCGCCAAGGAAAGCACCCGCCCCCATAGAACAGGAAGCGCTTCTTCTTCTACCCGCCCCCGGAAGAAGAAGAAAAAACGCGCGGATATCACCGTACGTTTCATTTCCTGTTTACATCTGTAAAGACCACAAAATGGCTCCTACAAAGCGACAAGGATCCGGTTCATAAAAAGACGCAATCTCTCCATCCGCACACGGATTACTACCGTATTTCACAGCAACTGATATTCCTGTGAACCGCACTGTGGAACGGGAGCACGTACGGTGAATATTCGCACCACAGGGAATGAGAAGTCATCCTTCACTGTGGTTCTAGCTTGCCATGCTAACTTCCACCCATGGTGATATTCAAAAGGAAGACCTTGCCAAAAGAGACCTTTCCAGCCGGCGTCATCATAAAAGCTAACTCGAAGGGATGGATGGATGAAGAAAAGATGAGCGAGTGGTTAAGGGAAGTTTACGCGAAGAGGCCGGGTGGCTTTTTTCACACAGCTCCGAAGGCGAACACACCTTCACTAAGACGGGCAGACAGCGCCGGACGACATACACCAACATTTGCCAGTGGATCGTAAATGCCTGGGCAGATATTTCGGTCACAACTGTGGTCCGAGCTTTCCGGAAGGCAGGATTCACAGAACTGCTGCACAACAACAGCGACACTGAATCCGATGACTTCGACGAGACGGAGCCGGCCATTTTTGGATCCCACGCTTGCGCAACTTTTCAATTCGGACACCGAAGACGAAGAATTCGAAGGATTTACGAATGAAGAATAACTTCAGAAGGTGAGCGCTATGTTTATTTTGTGTGTTGTGACATTAACGTTCGAGCAACATTATGTTGCTTTTGCTCTACACCATTTTGAATTTTACTATGTTTGTGATTGCACATTTGCGTACATTTTGGGACAGAGTTGTTAGAACGCTGGTTTTCAATATATTATTAAAGTTTGACTGAACTATCTGACTGTTTTTTTGACATTTACTTTAGCGCAGCGTTTTTTTGACATTCACTTTAGCGCAGCGTAGGCGCGGCTTATTGGTGGACAAAATTATGAAATATGTAATTCATAGAAGGTGCGGCTAATAATCCGGTGCGCCTTATAGTGCGGAAAATACGGTACGTCAAGGAGAAACAAACAAACAAATATAAATAAATATATATATATACACAGTGTTTCCCACACATTCATTTATTTGTGGCAGCCCGCCACGAAAGAATTACGTCCGCCACAAATGGATTTTTCGGCTTTTGACTCGCTCGACCGCTCATAAAAGCAATGGGACTCCGTCTGTGAATGTACCTTGTAGTTACAACTCCGGTGCAGTAGGTGGCGGAAGCCTACTATGCATTGTAACTCCGCCAATAGCACTTACTTCACCTGGTGGGCCAGAAGAAGAAGAAGAAGAAGAAGACGGCGGAGTAAAAGAACGGACCGACCGGATCAAAATACGAGGGTAATATAGGTTGTAGGTAGATAAGTTATAGCTGCATCGCTCGCGGCTCGTCATATATTTAACGTTAATCCGCGATTTCACCGAGCGTTTCACTCACGGTGAGCAGCCTGACGCTGCTTCATTAACACCGCCGCTGTTGTCACGTCACGTGTTACCATACCGACGAGCTAACGTGTCCAGGTTATAACCCTGTTGTCAATAAACACACGTGGAGACGGTGCTTCAGATACTACATTAATAATTAAGCTAAATTGTCCACTGTCCACTGCAGCATGTGAATGCAATGAAAATAATAAAATCTGAGCCAACCAGCTGTTAAAATGTTGTCCAGGTTAATGTTTTGGCCATTAAAGGCTCTTCATTTCAAGATTTCAACTGTGATCGGGCTTTAAACAGGTGGCTGACCTGTTCAGATGGGTGTAACTCAGGGGTGCTCACACTTTTTCTGCAGGCGAGCTACTTTTCAATTGATCAAGTCGTGGGGATTTACCTCATTCATATATATAATTTATATTTACTTATTTATGAAATATATGTTTTTGTTAACAAGTTAAAGGGGTTTAATGATAATGCAAGCATGTTTAACACATATAGTTAATAAATTAAAGGTGTTTAATGATAATACAAGTATGTTTAATACATATAGTTAATATTGTTAACAAGTTAAAGGTGTTTAAAGATAATACAAGCATGTTTAACACATATTGTTAATAAATTAAAGGTGTTTAATGATAATACAAGTATGTTTAATACATATAGTTAATATTGTTAACAAGTTAAAGGTGTTTAATGACAATACAATCATGTTTAACACATATAGTTAATATTGTTAACAAGTTAAAGGTGTTTAAAGATAATACAAGCATGTTTAACACATATAGTTAATATTGTTAACAAGTTAAAGGTGTTTAAAAATAATACAAGCATGTTTGACACATATAGATTCCTTTCTTTCATGAAGACAAGAATATAAGTTGGTGTATTACCTGATTGTGATGACTTGCATTGACAGGAATCAGACAGTGGTGCTGATAACGTCCGCATTTTCGAATGGAGGAGAAAAAAAGTCCTCCTTTCTGTCCAATACCACATGAAAGTGGTTGGTTTTTGGCATCTTATTTGTCCAGCTTCTGTACTCCTTTGTATACACTTTACAAGAAATACATTGTCGGCAAACTCCGTAGCTTGCTAGCTTGTGCACGCCAGCTTTCTGAGACTCTTATTTTGTTAGCGCAACTGTGCAGTCGGTCTTTGGAGTTTTGACGACAGGTACGGCGCCAGAGTCTGTTGAAATAAAGTGTTTCTCGCCTTCCTGTCGGTAATTTTAATGAGCTATATATGTATATAAAGTGTTGTACTTATATTCCAACTCCACGTTCTTCTTGGTCATCGCCGCTGCCGCCGTCACCCCCCGCCCCCCGACCACACCACCACAAATAGATGCCTGTCCTGTGGGAAACACTGATATATATATATATATATATATATATATATATATATATACACACACACTCTCATGTCACGTAGCTTGTGTATGCAAGGTGTACTGCTCCTCCCTCTACGTACCCTCCCGCAGATCTTTACGTGCACATTCCAAAAAAATACAGCTTTGCATCAGCGGTGCCGCGCCCGGGAATCATTTTGGTGATTTAACCCCCAAGGAGTGCAGTTCCCTTTTAAAAGTCACCGCTGTTTCAAAATATTAAGTTGCAACTCCAACATTAAAGGGAGTTTCGCTGCCAATACTACACAAAGGAAAACGTGTGGAAGAGAATTGCAAGTAAGTCCCGCTTGCACGTACCGAAACAAAGATTATGGATGACTGACAGGAGGCTCACTTTGTTCATGTAATTCTACTGTCGAATAAACGTGCTCAGGTGCTGAGAGCGATGCACATTGAGACCTCTTGTATCCAGTGTGAAAGCCAGGGATGAAGACGTAACAATTTATCAATGATGACAAAGTTATTGAGTTAATTTTAATTTATCATTCAATATATTGACTAATAGCCCAGGTTAACAATTGTAATACATTTTTGAATGCCTCTGGACATGGAATTTAATGCTTTTTATTGCAATTTAAGGCCGTGAAAATCCATTAAATGACTTAATGCTAGTGATGGGTCCGGCATCACCGATGGATCTCCGCATGCGTCGAGCACAGAGCAAAACCCTGTGTCGGTGCGCATACCGCTTTTAGAAAGTCACGTGACCGATCATGAGCTGTTTTGGTCACGTGACCAATATGCGAACTGTGTCGCACTCCCGCCTACTCTGTGCCCTGTGAGCGGGTCTTTTCTACAGCCGGACAAATAATAACTACCGGTAAGAAGATAAATCGTCTAAAATGTAATACGTTGGAAAAACGTTTTTTTTAATAAAAATAAATTCCCAGTCCACAAGCATCCTCATTCACAACACGTTCTCTTAGATTTCCATGTTATGATACATGTTCACATTATTTATTGACTGTATCTAAAAAAGATAAAAATATATTTAAATGAAGATATGAAATAATCCTAAATGAAATACAATGACTTGGTTTATATTATTGTATATACTAGGTCATAAAATCAGTGTCAGTTGAGTCGGTCCATAGGTTGCCTGTAGGGATTTTTAATGTCCTGCAGATGTCAGTATTTAGTGATACGGTATCGACACAGTATCAATACAGTTTTGCAATGTGTCAAAACGTTTCATGACGCCTCATCAACCCATCACTACTTAATGCTTAAACCCGGCAATTGGATTTAAAGCGCATTGTAACTGTGATACATTACATATTTTATGAAATATATAAGTTCTTAAAGTTGCTCTCTCTAAAACCTAAAATATTTTCCAGACCCTTACATTACAGGTAATGAGAACAAGAATAACAGTTAAGCTAAAATTATGCAATGAACAACCCAATGACTTACTTTGCTCGTTTCTGGTACTCCTGCAATACGCGATCCTGGCGGACAGCCTCCTTTAAAAACCTGGTCTTAGCTAGGTGGAGTCTCTTCCTTGCCATGTCAAGAGAAGACGCCGGCATCGCTGCAGCCTCGGGTACAAAACCGTCACCTAACGAAATAGGCATTAGATTAAATAGTTCAGTGCAAAGTTGATCATATCGTTCGGATGAGGGAGAGACCTACCTGTGTTGAAACTAGTCATTTCCAGAAGCATCACCTGTTTCGCCAAATGAAGCATCAAGCTTGTGAACTTGGGGCCTCCAGGTGAGAGCAGCAATGATGCTAGCATTTTGGAGCCTGTGTATCCAGTTTCATCCTAAGAAAGGGCACAAATAATCTGCATGAGCCTTGAAAGACAAAAAATCTAAGAAAACAACTTCAATTATCAGGAGTCGACAACCTCACATGCGCAATCTACAGTGGGACCAAAAAGGATTTGGCAGCCACTGACTGTGCAAGTTTACCCACTTTAAAAAATGAGGCGTCTGTCATTTTCAGTACAAATCCAGGAAATCACATTGTATGATTTTGAAATAATTTATGGGTATAACAGTGTAGAAAATAAATATATGTTCAATAAGAAAGGTTCATCTCAATACATTTTAATGTAACCTTGGTTGGCAATGACAGTTCAAACTCTTCCTCTAGGCACAACTGTAGTTGTATTACTGCTAACAGCCAGATAGCGCTCCTGAATGTAAACAGATGAATGGATCTACCGTATTTTCCGCACTATAAGGCGCACCTAAAAACCACAAATTTTCTCAAAAGCTAACAGTGCGCCTTATATCCCGGTGCGCTTTATTACGATTCATTTTCATAAAGTTTCGATCTCGCAACTTCGGTAAACAGCCGCCATCTTTTTTCCCGGTAGAACAGGAAGCGCTTCTTCTTCTACGCAAGCAACCGCCAAGGTAAGCACCCGCCCCCATAGAACAGGAAGCGCTTCTTCTTCTACTGTAAGCTACCGCCCGCCCCCGGAAGAAGAAGAAAAAACGCGCGGATATCACCGTACGTTTCATTTCCTGTTTACATCTGTAAAGACCACAAAATGGCTCCTACTAAGCGAAAAGGATCCGGTTCATAAAAAGACGCAATCTCTCCATCCGCACACGGATTACTACCGTATTTCACAGCAACTGATATTCCTGTGAACCGCACTGTGGAACGGGAGCACGTACGGTGAATATTCGCACCACAGGGAATGAGAAGTCATCCTTCACTGTGGTTCTAGCTTGCCATGCTAACTTCCACCCATGGTGATATTCAAAAGGAAGACCTTGCCAAAAGAGACCTTTCCAGCCGGCGTCATCATAAAAGCTAACTCGAAGGGATGGATGGATGAAGAAAAGATGAGCGAGTGGTTAAGGGAAGTTTACGCGAAGAGGCCGGGTGGCTTTTTTCACACAGCTCCGAAGGCGAACACACCTTCACTAAGACGGGCAGACAGCGCCGGACGACATACGCCAACATTTGCCAGTGGATCGTAAATGCCTGGGCAGATATTTCGGTCACAACTGTGGTCCGAGCTTTCCGGAAGGCAGGATTCACAGAACAACAGCGACACTGACTCCCGATGACTTCGACGAGACGGAACCGGCCATTTTGGATACCACGCTTGCGCAACTTTTCAATTCGGACACCGAAGACGAAGAATTCGAAGGATTTACGAATGAAGAATAACTTCAGAAGGTGAGCGCTATGTTTATTTTGTGTGTTGTGACATTAACGTTCGAGCAACATTATGTTACTATTGCTCTACACCATTTTGAATTTTACTATGTTTGTGATTGCACATTTGCGTACATTTTGGGACAGAGTTGTTAGAACGCTGGTTTTCAATATATTATTAAAGTTTGACTGAACTATCTGACTGTTTTTTTGACATTCACTTTAGCGCAGCGTTTTTTTGACATTCACTTTAGCGCAGCGTAGGCGCGGCTTATAGTCCGGGGCGGCTTATTGGTGGACAAAATTATGAAATATGTAATTCATAGAAGGTGCGGCTAATAATCCGGTGCGCCTTATAGTGCGGAAAATACGGTACACAAACATAGACTGTAACAATACCAAGTACAAGAGCCTTATATAGTTGATACTACAATGATTGCATTGATATTGTTATCATCAAAAAAATATATACTGTATACATTTTTTTAATCAATTGTTTATAAACTCAGGAAATATCTCTTTGGATGCAGGAAGACTTTAAGTATGACCAATGTATGACTCTGTAACTACTTGGTATTAGATTGAGACCAAAATGTGCAGTATCACCTAAAACTAATGTAAAGTATCCAAACAACAGAATAATAAGTGGTTATTACATTTTAACAGAAGTGTAGGTAGAACATGTTAACACAGAAAGTAACCAGAACCAGCCATCCATCCACCCACTTTATACCGCTTGCCCCTCATAATCTTGACAAAATCAGAAATGACATAATATGTTGCTGCATACGTCAACAGCCACATTAGGAGCATTTGCTGGCTCACTTACTATCAAAAGAGTAGTTGTCTAATATTTTAACTATTCTATTTAATACCAAAACTATTTTGATGTAATAAGGTACAAGCGGTAGAAAATGGATGGATGGAGGAAACATTTTTAATGCATCATAAGATATTTTGTTAAATAAAGCCAAAAATGTCATTTTTGTAGTCCCCTTTATTAAAAAAATATCTAAATACATTTTGGTACTGGTAGCTGTACCAAAATATTGGTACCGGGACAACCCTACACTGTAGTGTTTATTTTACTACCCTGCACTGTTGTTTTAAGTACGTCCGAACTTGATTGTCAGTTAAATAATGTACAACTCTGCCGACATATTCAATATTGAAGGGCAACTTTGTCAACACCTTAACCATTATTTTGGTTGTGTATATTTGAGGTATCCTACCCCTCCCTTAACATATTTTGTTCCTTTTGATTATGGTTTTTATCCAAGTGCAACATTTAGCTGACAGACAAAGAATATGTTTTATAGTTACTCTTTTGGGGTTTTTTTGACTTAGAGATTTCAAAGTTTACATTCCGATTACAAAGTTAAAATATACGTGAAATACGAGTTTATTGCATTTCAAATGAGATACCTGCATTATTATCAATATGTACGGCTTCCTCCCACCCCCAAAGACATGCACCTGGGGATAGGTTGATTGTGAGTGTGTGAATGTGAATGTTGTCTATCTGTGTTGGCCCTGTGATGAGGTGGCGACTTGTCCAGAGTGTACCCCGCCCTGCGCCCGAATTCAGCTGAGATAGGCTCCGGCGACCCCAAAAGGGAAAAGCGGTAGAAAATGGATAGTTGGATGTTAGTGACCATTAGTGGTTAATTTGGTTTTAAAAAATGGCAATAATATTGTTTCTCTGCAATAATTACTAGGTCAATATATCATCGAGCACGCCAGGCCTACACTACCCATAAGATTTACACGCCAACATAGATGGATGGATAGTTTTTAACCTCACCATCAATTCTCGCAGCCAAGCGCAGGTCACTTTCCGGAACTCAGCATCTTGTTTATTTCCAACCACAGGCAAGCAAAATCTAAAAAAAAAAAGATTTTTTTTTTTTAAAGAAAAAAAACATTTACGAGTTAGACATCCTCTACCTGTAGGTCTGCTGAAACCTTGTTGGATTGAGTTTTTCCAGCAGGAAAGTAATCACAATGAAGAAAGCATCTTTGTTGGGTTTGTCAAACATATTCCTATCAAAACACATGGCAATTAGTAGGCATCGTGATTTTTGCAGGTAAAAAACATTTTAGTTTGTCAAAAGCACCCCCCGCGACCCCGAACGGGACAAGCGGTAGAAAATGAATGGATGGATGGAAAAGGAAGACTTACGGTCCGAGTTTGATGTGTCTTGCGCTGCTCTTGCTGACATTCGACAAACGGTAATTGTCAGGTTGAAACCCCAGTGAGAGAAGAGCAAACCACAAATATTTACCGTTTTGTTTATCTAAAATTATTTGGCTCGCCATCTTCAAAATAAGCACGTTTTGTATCCAGTAAGTTAGCTAGCTAGCTAACTCGTCGTGCTAACACGAACACTTTGTTTTTCGCTAGCTTCGAAACTTGTTCTAAAATCATCAACATTCGTTTAATAAAACACAAAAAAGGCGTAACGACAGCCAACTATCGGTTTGACGAATAATGAAATTAAAACAGACAAACTGTCAGCTTTTAAGCTACTTGATAACGTTACATTCAAAGACTGCAAACTACTGGCAGTGGGCAAAATAAAACAACCGCCAAAACTTCCTATAAATACCCGGACGTTGCCATTCCTTGTACTTCCGCTATATTTATTTAACAACGCGCCCCCTATCGCTTGGGTGTACAACTGCAGTTACTTTTATACAACATTAAAGTAGTGTACTGTTCTGTACTTTGTGTGTCATTAGAGTAGATTTGTATGCAATTTTTTAATAACGTGTGGTATTTAATTAAATACAGTTTTAAAAAACAAAATACATGATGACAAACTCTTCAATCAGCAAGGTGTCTTGTAATTTACAATGTCTGTCAAAAAGCATATCATATGAAATGTAAATATATTAGTAACTACATGTGCTAGGCTAATCCATTTTAGCAAAACATACGAACATCGTAAATTCCAGCAAGCATTCAATATATCTTGTCAAAGAAAATTACTGTGGGAAATCGGGAATACAACTTGGATATACTAAGTTTAAAATGGTCAGTCTAGTTTGTAAAGTAGTGCAGATTTACTATCTACTGAAGAAAAAAACAATTCTATACTTATTGCGCTGTCGGGTGCGTATCAGCCTGCTGGTCACTAAACACTGCATGAACGAATACAGCGGAGTGAAAATCTAATTTTGATTAAATAAAAGCGTGATTTATTGTAAGTTTGGGAGCTGGAGTACGTTTAAAACTATAATTAGAGATGTTATTTTTGCTTTATTTTGTCAGGAAAACTAAAGTCAACGACAGCAATTACATTCCTCCGGGCACAGCCGCACACTTCCTTGGTAGCAAACATGGCGCCGGTTGTTTAGTTGTCCATACTTTCTGTATAGACGACTCTGAGTCAATTGACTGAGTAATGCATATTTATTATTTATTTTCTATGAATTTAATTTGAATGTATTTATTTCAGCTCTGCGTAAATGTGTGTAACGTATTTGTTCACAGATTTTATGAGTCCCCTTTTTTGCGGTGTACTAATCAGTTTGAATGGAAGTGCTCAAATTGAAATGCAGGCAACATCGTGTTATTGGCTAGCGGCAACAACTTTGAATGTTTTCATCGATTTTTTTTTTTACCCTGTTATTTAATTGTGGCTCCAGCTTGATAATTGTGCCATCGGCGCATGCTCTTGAACGCAGCACTGAGCCGCAAAGCATTGTGGGATTGCATGCCGGTCCGACGTTTCTCGAAGGAACTGCAAAGATGATGGTGAGCGTATTATTGTCCTCGCCTCCAATGTAAAACACAATCCTTCGCCATCTATGTGTTTCTTTGCGTCGGACCGCAATCAAAGTAGTCTGCGTTGAAACAGCATTGTGTTTTCCGTGCTTGGGAGCACTTATTTGTGGAAATGGTCTTTTAAATGAACCAAGATAGCGTTAGCATCCAAAAGCTAACAACTGCCAATACGATGCTACTAGCATGTTAGTCATCGATGACAGTGACGGTGTGAATCAAAGTTGAATTCCAAACTGCAGTGGACTTCTTCAATAGTTCATGTTACGTCAATTTTTGTCTGATAATTTAGTCAATAATTGGCAGCAGTACATGCTAGTCTCTGATGAATGGTAGCAGCAGCACGATGACATAGCTAATTTAGCTAACTGGCTATTTGAAAGTGTCTTTTCATCCAACATTTCTTTATGTAGTCATTAAATGTGTTGGAATTTTCATGGTTGTCATGCCTCTGGTGCTGTTGACGTGTGTCTTGAAGATGTAATTGTCCATCCTTACTCACTAACCTGTGTTTCCACAGCCCACACCCGTTATCCTGCTGAAGGAAGGGACAGACTCGTCCCAGGGAATCCCTCAGCTCATCAGCAACATCAATGCCTGCCAGGTAGGAAAATAAACTCCACTTGTGATAGTGCAAGTATGGAATAAAAATGTTCTCTGTCAGGTCATTTCTGAGTCAGTCAGGACCACCCTTGGACCCAGAGGGATGGACAAACTGATTGTGGACAACAGAGGTGAGAGGAAACTGCTTTGTGCTTTTTAGCAGCCTTATTGAAGGGAGCTAAATGTTTTGTAGGTAAGGCCACCATCTCCAACGATGGAGCCACCATCCTGAAGCTGCTGGATGTGGTTCACCCTGCAGCCAAGACCCTAGTGGACATCGCCCGGTCACAGGACGCCGAGGTATTTGTCGGTGGCAAAGCTAAGTGGGTGTCTCCCACGTGGATTTAAAAGTCCCATTATTCCTCCATACCCAACTTTAGGTCGGCGATGGCACCACTTCAGTCACTCTCCTCGCTGCAGAGTTCCTGAAGCAGTTAAAACCGTACGTGGAAGAGGGTCTCCACCCTCAGACCATCATCCGAGCGTTCCGCACAGCCACCGGCCTGGCGGTCAACAAGATCAAGGAAATCGCTGTACCTGTGAAGAAAAACGACAAACAGTGAGCGCTCTTTTCCTCTTGTCTCTTTCCATAGTGTTGCTCCTAATTTTCCACGAGAGACGTAATGACCGCCTTGCAGAACGACTGCTTTATTGTTGTATTTGTAGAAAGCAACAACACAGCAGCAACAAACCCTCTGGTGAGCTTTGTACACAAACCTTTTAATTCAACTAGCACTAAAAATAAAAATTAGGGCTGGACAATTAATTGAAATTTGATATCGATTATGGCTTCTCACTACCATGTAAATCCAATAATCCAAAAGCAATGAATGCATGCAAATTCCGGAGCTTGTGACAGCGAGGAGCGAATGAATGAAAACAGCATGTCTATTAGACCGTGTAACAAGTGCACACGTCTTTTGGGTTAAGCCTTAACCCGGAAGTGATACATTTTCATTCATATTTGACAATTATCAACGTGATAATTTATTTTTTATCAATCACATGCTTTAAGGTGTAACGTTGTCAGCATTAATGTGCTTGTGCGTGCATGTGCGTGCGTGTATTTTGTCAAGGCGAGAACCAATTATTCATGTTAACATTGATTCTGCTCAGTGGCCCTGTGGTTAGTGTCCGCCCTGAGATCGGTAGCACTCGCCTAAAATTGTCAGCATTATTTAAGACCAAATGAAGCACAAATGTAATCATAATTTTAATGCAAGTATTTCTTTTAAACGCAATAAACTCTGATTTCTCTTTTTTTCATTGTAATTTGGAAGCTCAAGAACTTCTGACTATCATAAATAATACAAATAAATCAGACTTAAATCTCTGTTAGCAAAAATTGTACTCAATAAATATTTAAAATATTGATGGGGAAGTTTCTCAGTTTTAGGAAAAAACGTGTTTGGTTTGTCAGTTTTATTGCCATCGCTTTCCAACAATTTTGGCATACTTGCTCGTTTGTTCGTTAATAGGCTCATCTTGCTCGTTTAACATATTCCGACACCGAACATTTGGCTTTGCAATCATTTTTTTCATTCTAATTTTTGTTACCTGATGGTCATTCTCACTAGCGATGCTTCGTGTGTAGAAGCTAGGGGTCCCGCCTCCACCCAACGATACAAAGATTGACTGACGAGAGTAATAACTCTCTTCATTTAATCCTGCTATTTAATAAACAGGCACAGGTGCTGAGAGCGATGCACAGAGTGAACCCTCGTGTGCACCCTGTTTGAAAGTAAGAGACAAAGAAAACGAATACACCGACCTAGCAATTTGTCAATGATGGCAGAGTTATCGAGTTCATTTTCATTTATCGTTCGGTTGACTTATTGAGTATTGTCCCAAGACTAAACGTACGACGGTGGAACCATTATGCAGGAAATCCGCGGTTAGTCTGCCGCTGACACCCACCTTGTCTGCTCAGGGAGCAAAGGCAGCTTTTGGAAAAGTGCGCGGCCACGGCGCTCAACTCCAAGCTGATTGCCGGCCAAAAGGATTTTTTCTCCAAGATGGTGGTGGATGCTGTCATGTCTCTGGATGAGCTGCTGTCGCTCAAGATGATTGGCATCAAGAAGGTCCAGGGAGGAGGCTTGGAGGTGCGGGTTTTTCTTTAACTCCCGTAAAGCAAAATAGAATTTGACTCTGATCCCTCCATCTTCTTACTCCCTTCCAGGATTCTCAGTTGATTTCTGGAGTTGCCTTCAAGAAGACTTTCTCTTATGCGGGCTTTGAGATGCAGCCCAAGCGTTATGAGAAGCCAAGGATTGCATTGCTTAATGTGGAGCTGGAGCTGAAGGCCGAGAAGGACAACGCTGAGGTTCGAGTGAAATCTGTGGAGGTACAAAGAGCCCGACAAAATTTTCTCATTCTTACCTGCCTTGCCTGAAGTAGTCTTCATTGTCCTTCTCCGCAGGACTACCAAGCCATCGTGAATGCAGAGTGGAACATCCTTTACGACAAGCTGGAGAAGATCTACCAATCAGGAGCCAAAGTGGTCCTGTCCAAATTACCCATTGGAGATGTGGCCACTCAGTACTTTGCTGACAGAGACTTGTTTTGTGCTGGAAGGGTCCAAGAGGAAGACCTGAAGAGGACCATGATGGTAAGACAGAATTTAGGGCTGGACGATTATGGCAAAAATAATCATCACAATTATTTTGATTTATACTGAAGTCACGATTAATGACACGACTAATTTAAAAGCACGAGTATTTATTGTACCACCCGAACTCAACTTTAAATATAATTTAAAAGGAAAACTGGGATATACATTATTAACAAACAAACAAGTAAAAATAATATTAACAATGATGCATTTACATTTGAAGGAATATAAAAAAAAAAATATTGTGGAATTCCGTTTTTTACCTTTTACACTTACAGTAATTTACCACCATGAAGTTTTTGCTTTTTGTGTCATAAACACAATTTAATAAAATGTTTAATTAAATAATAAACAATTATACATTTATTGGTTTAATACATCTTTGGACAATATTGACCAATATTTTAAGTAAAAGCATAATTGGTGTAATTTTATCAAGTCTTTTAAGTACATCATGCTTATGTAAGGTACTTTTTTTTAAACCTTTATTTTGTTAGTGCAGTCAGGACAGATGTTGTGCACATCGCTGTTATTGTCAAGGTGGGAAGTGTGCTGCTGTTCCAAGTTTCATGAGTTAAGAGACTACTTGAGGCTTTCATCCGTGTCGCCGTTACAAGCTCAGGAAACTGCATGCACGTTCTGCGGACCATTAATTGTTTTCTCCCCAAAATCGAAATTGCGATCGGGATTTGATTAATTGTCCTAACAGAATTTACGTGAAGAAGCTAATAAAGCAGCTCATTTGTGGAATGTGACCTGCAGGCTTGTGGGGGCTCCATCCAGACATCAGTAAGTAACATGACAGATGATGTCCTGGGCCTGTGTGAGCTCTTTGAGGAGGTGCAAGTGGGAGGAGAAAGGTAAAGGAAGACCAGAACACACACACACACACACACACACACACCATTTCAATATAAAGCTTACCTGCATCAGTAGGTGACAACTTTGGTGTTTTTGTAGGTATAACTTCTTCAAGGGATGTCCCAAGACTACGACGTGCACCATCATCCTGAGGGGCGGAGCAGAACAGTTCACAGAGGAGACGGAGAGATCGCTGCATGACGCCATCATGATTGTGCGCAGAGCCCTCAAGGTGAGAACATGAATGATACTTTTAGAATGATAGTTGGTGTGGAGCTGGATGCTGACTGGCAAACTTTTTTCCAGAATGACTCTGTTGTGGCAGGAGGCGGGGCTGTGGAGATGGAGCTGTCCAAGTACCTGAGGGATTATTCCAGAACCATTCCAGGCAAGCAGCAGCTTTTGATAGGTGCCTACGCCAAGGCCCTGGAGATCATCCCACGTCAGCTGTGTGACAACGCCGGCTTCGACGCCACCAACATCCTCAACAAGCTGCGTGCTAAACATGCCCAGGTAAGAACCGCTCCCACATCAGGGCGCCGTGCAGGCCTCTTCCAATGTGTTCCAGAATTGAAGATAAGTTGTGCTGCAGGGCGGCATGTGGTACGGAGTGGACATCAACAACGAGGACATCGCAGACAACTTTAACGCCAGCGTGTGGGAGCCGTCAGTTGTTCGCATCAACGCGCTGACCGCAGCCTCGGAGGCGGCTTGCCTCATCCTGTCAGTCGACGAGACCATCAAGAACCCACGCAGCAGTATGGACGGACCACCAGGCGGCGCTGGAAGGGGCAGAGGCCGCGGTAGACCCCATGCGCATTAAGACCCAGTTAAAAAGGAGCTTTGGAGTCCAAATATAGTATTTGGATGTCTGAAGATGGAAGTAGTTACCCACACATAGCAAACTGCATTTTCTTTGACATTTCATGTATGAATACTTTTTTCACCGTGAGTTTTGCCATCATCCTCTCCACCTCTGGAACTGTTCTGTAACTTTCATCTTTGACACAGGAAACATGCACTGAAAGGAGAAGTTCTTAACATGCATCAAGTGCTCTCATATTTATTGGAACAAACTTAACAATAAATGCACAGATTAAGAAGTTACTTTCCTGCTCCTTTTGTGTTCTTTTAACATCACCCAGACAGCAGCGCTAATTATGGAACATGTCTTGCTTCAAAAGACAATCTACTATGGAAAATATAAATCAAGTTCTTTGATGTATGCCACTTGTAGCAATTGATAAGCCCTAACAAAAATGAAACATTATTGAAAGCGATGGCTGCCTATGAAATATTACATTCTTGTAGTTAATACTTTATGCCACTGATTGGTCCAACAGCAATGAGAATGCAGACTTGGAATAAAATGAGGTAAGCTGACGTTGAGAAGCACTGCACAGGATGTACAGTATTTTGCTATATCACTCTACAAATTATTTGATTCTATTTGGATTATTTTTTTTAAGTGCCAGTTTGTAGAAAGTGTTTTGATCCTTCAGTTAGACAGGAAGTCAATGGAAGCCTTGACTGAGCGTTTGGAGATGACGTCCATGGCTGTGACTTTGATTTCTGTGTCGCCAAACTGCATGCTGGCCCTGATCTCCCTGCGCACCTGTCCTACTCCTGCTGGCCCTGATGCTCCCGCTGGAGATGCCTGCTCAGGCAGGTCCAAAGTCATCATCCCGCATTTCCTGACCCCCAGGTCAGAGATGTACGTCACATCATCCGTGGTGCTGCAATAGATGTTGATGATGATCTTCCTTTGGCCACGGCGAGCCGGCGTGTAGCTCCTCCTCACCACCTCGCCCAGAGCCACCGACTGATCCACGGACACGAAGCGGTCCAGGATGTCGGTGCACCACTCCCGCTCATCCTTGATGAGGAGCTTGTCCCGTGGGTGGCGACCCTCCACAAAGCGGTTCAAGACTCCAACGCCGTATGTCAGTGGGCATCGACGCACTCGCACCTGACAAAGATGTAGACAACCGTCATACATTCCCTAAGTCCAATTATGGTAGATTGGAATGCTTTTTTGTCTTTTGAATTATTTCTATGTTCTGCTTCTTCGTCCTCACCACTGTGGGGTCCAGCCCAAACAGCACAGCCCCCTTCAGGATGGTCAGACCCACATCATGGGGGATGATGATGCGGCAGGTGCGTCCCAGCGCTTTTTGGACCGCTCTCTGCAGCATGAGCGACTCTGCAAAACCGCCCACCAGGAAGAGGAAACGCACTCCAATCACCTCTGGCTTGCACATCAGCTCATCTAGGAGGCGACAAAGGCGCAAATGTGATGATTTACAGTCACTGGCATATGCTTGCTGGATTACTGGTTATCTGTAGCAGCTGGTTCTCAAACTTTTTTTTTACCAAGTCCCACTTCAGAAAACACTTGGCTCTCCAAGTACCACAATAATGACCAACATTAAAATACAGTAGTGACGTAGGCCCAAGTATTCATTAAAAACAAGGCAGACGTTTGACTCAGCAACTATATTTAATATTTTTGGCCATTGTAACATTACACAGTTTGAACAGTAACACTGTGTTTGAATATAGGAAAATAAAACACTAGTCACTTA
Source organism: Nerophis lumbriciformis (assembly GCF_033978685.3). Taxonomy (NCBI): domain Eukaryota; kingdom Metazoa; phylum Chordata; class Actinopteri; order Syngnathiformes; family Syngnathidae; genus Nerophis; species Nerophis lumbriciformis. Next base: position 44,539,489 of record NC_084552.2, read on the forward strand.
AGTAATTCTTTGGTACCACTTGGGGTACCCGTACTACAGTTTGAGAATCACTCATCTACAGTGTACAAAAATGGATGAGGAGGACTTAAAAGAGCGCCTTGAGGGACGCCTCAGTTATGTAAATCCAAAGTTAGGACCCCAGTGTTCTATATCTGCGAGCAAGGCTAAAATGTCAATGCAACTCTGCCAAAGTGTTTACAGTGGTCCAACTTCTTCTATACCAGGGGTTCTTAACCTTTTTGACCTCGGGGCCCGACTTTTTCACTACAGACGGGCCCGGGGCCCACTCAAATATTAACACTGAATTAATAATCTTACTCTTGATTTTAATCGTATTCAATAATTATATCAAACCTACTTACAGTTTAACAGGACAAACCTTGCCAAACGATATGAAAGTGTCTGTTGATGACAAAGGTTATCATCAAGGCTTTGGTCAGGCTGATAAAAAAAAAAAAATACTAATTAAAATATACAGCAAAAATAAGGGACTCATAAAAACGGATGAAAAACAATTTACATAATTACGCAGTGCTAAAAATTTAATTCTAACTAAGAAATAAATAATAGATGTGTTTCTTTAATAAACTGTCAATAAAATTTAAGTACAAATGAAAATACAACATTCTTACTTAAGTCATAATTTTTGCGCTTAAGAAACTTCTATATGAGTTTAGCTCCAGACTTCTTCTGTTAGTTTGATATTGTCATTACTGCCACAAGTGGTGGAAACGTGTATTACAACAGCCCATACAAACCACAGTTTAGAAACTGATATTTTTTGGCAGCCCACTAGGGGGCGCCCGCGACCTACCAATGGGCCCTATGGTGAAGAAACTGTTCTATAGAAAGGAGCAATCCAGTGTTTTTAGCAATTTGCTGCAAAATGTTTGTCTCCCAAGTTTTGAACTGAACTCGTGGGGCCAGTTTAGTGTCATTCCCCAGCTTGATTTGGCCCCCAGGGTTCCCAGTTGACTTGGACAGCCCTACCTCTTCTATGTCTCACAGACACCGATAAAAGCTCCTTGCCGAACAGATGGCACGGGGCAGGACCTCACCGATGTGTCGGACAATGTTGGAGATGGTGGGCTGGAAGAGCTCGTTCATGGCCTCCTGGGTGAGTCGCAGCATTCCCTGGGACGACCACTTGACAATGTTCATGCTGGAACACACAGTTGGAGTAGTTCTACACGTGTTTTCATGCAGTGTACACACACACACACACACACACACACACACACACACACACACACACACACACACACACACACACACACACAGTCTTGTATTTGTTACCTTCTTGAGACTTCCAAAAAATGCCTACCACATTAAGACCACCCTTTCTAGATATATAAAAATGTGTATTTACATCATTAATAATACATACATACTATGCAGATATAAAAAAGCTTGTTGTGAAAAATTAGTTGGAATTTCACAAGAAAAAGGTCACGATTTTACAAGAAAAACTTAGAATTTTGGCGGTATTATAATAAAAGTCGTCATTTTACTCAACGCAAGTCAAAATTGTACAAGAAAAACGGAACATTTGTGCAATATTATGATAAGAGTTGGAATTTTACTTAATAACAGTCGCAATTTTACAAGAAAAAGCTTAACATTTTGGCAATTGTATGAAAAGAGTCGTAATTTTACTCGACAAAAGTCACAATTTCATAAGAAAACTCAGAAATGTTGGCAATATTATAATAATCGGAATTTTACTTGGCAAAATGATGACAAAAGTCATCATTTTACTCAAAAAATGTTCACTATTTTACAACAACAAAAAAAATTGGCAATATTGTGATAAATCGGAATTTTATATGACAAATGTCACCATTTTGCATTAAAAAGTAATAGTTTTATATAAAAAAGTAATAATTTTATGAGAAAATATTGCAATATCACAGAAACAGAAAGAATATGAAAAATTGTTCCCAATTTTATAAGAAAAAAGTCAACACATTGTGAGAAAAAGACTGCTTTTAGTTAATACATTTTTTTTGTAATTGGTTTTTAATCTTCATTATTTACGTGAAATTTTTACAGTATGTCTCTCTCTCTATATATATATATATATATATATATATATAATTTTTTTTGCCAAAGAGGCCGCATTTCAATTGCTTACACACACTTGTTATTTCATATGTTGGCCAGAGGGGGAGCACTTTTATAACCGACACAAAGTCAATTTGAAGAATCTCTCCTTTTTTGGGACCACCCTAATTTTGATAGATTTCACCACCAGGAGTGCAAATGAGACATTCTCTATTAGATGCAACGGTTTTCAGTATTGAGACCATGATTTATGTCCTAACTTGTTCACCGCTCCTCATATGGAAGGTACTTTTCCTTTTTGATGTCTCAGGAAGGGTAGAAATACAAGAACACACACACACACGCACGCACTGACTTGCTCCTCCTCAGGGCAGCCTCCACACTGTGCCCTCGGTGCCGCTTGTAGTAGTCGATGAAAGAGAAGGGCAGGGAGATGTTGAGGGCGTTGGCTCTGCCCGGGGCCGCCGTCCGCTTCCTGGCCTCAAATGCGATAGTGAGGTCCACCCAGGCGGCCGGTCGCTTATCTTTGAAGCTCTGGATGAAGTCCTCACCAAAGATCTGGCAGAGCATGGCCTCAAAGGCCAAGTCCACGCCAACAGCTCCATACGAACCGCCTGAGAAACATTTAGAAAATTCCAGGGTAGGAGTGGGCGGATCGACCCAAATGGCAATAGCATCGAATCCAAGGGTGGTATAAGTATTTGTTTGAGAGTATAATAATGAGATTTATGTTTTTTTTAATGTATATTTTCACAAATATCTTTATATTTTGTTGTCCATTTTTATTTATACTAATGCAGCTGAGATAAGCTCCAGCACCCCCCGCGACCCAGAAAGGGACAAGCGGTAGAAAAATGGATGGATGATATTTTTACAGTGCATCCATCCAGTTTACCCATTCTTCCTTGCAGCACCTCTCACACTCCATCAGGTTGGATGGGAAGTGTTGGTTTTCATCCAGGATGTCTCTGTACATTGTTGTATTTGACTAATAATACCAAAACTTGCAGTATCGTCCACCATCACTGGAGGAACCCCATTGACTATTTTACCAAACAGTACCTGAGGCCTTGTAGAGTTCTTTAAGTGTCCCCTGAGGCTGCTCAATTTGATGCACTGTCAGGTCGACGGTTCCTCCGCCGCAGTCTGCTACGATGTACTTGTCACCTGCCCCACAGAAGCGTGAAAAGACCCTTTAATTCAGTGGTTCTCAAACCTTTTTCACCAAGCACCACCTCAGAAAACACTTGGCTCTCCAAGTACCACCACAGTAGCATCGTAGGCCTAAATATTCATTAAAAAACAAGGCAGAGGTTGTATTTAACAGGTATATTTAATATTTATGGATACTGTAACATTTCTCACTGTTTGAACAGTAACACTGTGTTTGAATATTTAATTAAGTGATTGGAGTGGAGCCTGTACCACAGTTAAAGAATCCCTGCTTTATTATTGCTAACAAGAACACCATTTTCTGTGCGAGCACCGATTTCTCCACAGTGTTTATGATACAAGCAGCGATAAGAGTCTGGTTTTGGCTCAGGTAGTGCAGCAGAAAAGGAGAGCATTGCAAGTGTGTGTGTGTGTGTGTGTGTGTGTGTGTGTGTGTGTGTGTGTGTGTTCGTGTTCTGGCAATGCTTACTTAATGGGGACATCGCTCTGTTTACACAGTCACCTTTAGGGGACCTCTGACGGTATGGGGACAAAAAAACAGGTCCCCTAAAGCAGTGGTCCCCAACCTTTTTGTAACTGCGGACCGGTCAACGCTTGAAAATTTGGCCCACGGACCATAAAAAAAATACAATCATGTGAGCTTACGGACTGTATCCCTGCAGACTGTATTGATATATATTGATATATAATGTAGGAACCAGAAATATTAATAACAGAAAAAAACAACCCTTTTGTGCGAATGAGTGTAAATGTGGGAGGTTTTTTTTTGGGTTGGTGCACTAATTGTAAGTGTATTCTGTGTTTTTTATGTTGATTTAATAAAATAAAAACAATTAAATATATATTATTATTTTTTATTTTTCTTGTGCGGCCCGGTACCAATCGAACCACGGACCGGTACCGGTGGTTAGGGACCACTGCCCTAAAGGGAAACTTTTTGAAATGATAGTCAGATCCATTCTGAAGATGCCTAAGTGATTTTTAAGCTTTGGCCCATAAAACATGTGAAAAGTGAAACATTTGTTATCCTGGCATTAATAGTACTGTGATTCTGTATGGTATCCATCCTTAGTTAAAACTAATATATTTTTCCAAAAACAAAATCTGGTTTAGTGTTCCTTAGGATGACATTTTCATACAGCATGATTATAAAACATTATTACCTTAAAGTATGATTCACATTCAGAATTTTCCATCCTTCTATATATGGTAGTTGGAGTTGCAGACAACGTCATTACTGCTAAATAGCAGTTTTTAGTAATGTCACAGAAGATGCAGGATTTGCTTTAACATTTAAGTGGTGAAACTTCCTATAACAGGACAGCTGTAGTGCTGTACTCTGAGGATCATGTCATATTTAATTTGAACTTTTTTTTTTTTTTTTTTTTTTTTTTTTAAATGGTCCTCAGTAGTCACGTACAAATTTGTGTGAATCATGCAAAATTATTTACATGTGGTCCCCATGAGCATTATTAACTCTTTCTCCCCAGGGTCCCCAGTAAGAATGATCAGCACATTACTTCATCACTCCAGAGATTTAAAGACGTGTATGAGCTAACTGGGCAGTGGCCATTTGACCTCTTTTTGTATGCCTTCACAACCTGTAGAAAGGGTGGTCCCCCCAAGTGATGATCAAAAACTTGGTCCCCATTCCAAATGATAACCAGTATGTGTGTGTGTGTGTGTGTGCATGTGTGAGCATGCAGACAGGAAAAAGAGTCGTGAGGGTGGGCTTTAATTGTTGTCGTGACTCAACAGGCGTTTGAGAGCAGCAGAGTGAGTCAGCTCCTCTGATGAGTCCCCAGTTGCCATTTTACTAAACAAGAGTAGCACTTGTGAAGCAGTGGGAGGAAATGGATGGTGTTTCAGCACAGGTCAGCAAGGGTTAAAGGTGAAACTCATCAGAAAATCCCAAACCTTACCCGTCTGGAGCTCGGACCACAGTTCTCCGGTTCCACTCTCCACCATGAAGATCCTGCTGTGTCTGGACCGCCGCAGCTGCTCCCTGGCTGCCACACACACACAACATAAAAGGTGACTCTTTGAGGCATAAAAGAACACGAATGCATGAGGAGACGTGCAAAATAAGGGGAAATGATGCCAGTATACCAATGTGGCAGAAGAAGAACACAGGTCAGCTAACAGGCAGCGTGCACGAGTGCTGAGGTTGAATGGCAAGTAGATGATAAATAGTCCAATAAGCAAGGAGGAAGAAGTTGGATGGCAAAAATAAACAAAAAGGGCGGCACTTATTGATGTGTGTGTGGGGGTGGGTGTCCGTTCAGTACTGTTCGGCCTGCAGAGTTTCTAAAGACTAACAAAGTGGTGTGTGTGTGTGTGTGTGTGTGTGTGTGCGTGTGTGTGTGTGTGTGTGTGTGTGTTCCACTCTAACTTTAAGCTGAACACACAATGCAAATGGTGCTGAACAACAAAAACCAAAAACAGCACAATCATACATGCCTTGATACAAGCGTATGGAACGCAAGTCTGGAAACTATTGACATAACAAACAGTGTACAAAGGACTCCCCAATGCTATCTTTGAAGTGTGTGTGTGTGTGTGTGTGTGTGCGTGTTTCCAGTGTGTGAGTATCGTAGAGAGTGAAATTGAAAAAAAGGACACGCCAGGAGGGGTGAGATCATAGCGTGGCTGCACCTTGTTCCAATTACAATATCCTGTGTTTAGTGTACGGCTCGGTGTGTGTTTCAGTGTTCCTTGGGTGACTTGGAAGTGGGAGTTGTGCCGATGTGGGGGTTTTTGTGGGGGTGGGTGAAATATTCTTTTGCTGGCCTCTTTTTTCCCTGTTTTAAATCCCCCTCACCCTGAACCTGAGCCATGTTTCCAGCTGCAGCGCTGCTTTGTGCTGCTGATCTGTCACAAAGTCGTCGAAGTCTAAACCACATAAGTCACATCTTTATTGGGGCCAAACTTATCTCCATCTACTCGCATGTGAGGCCTCGCATTCAGCAAACATTTTATCACACTGTGGGCCTGATTTACTAAAGGTTTGCGTGTATTAAAACACGTGCAAATTTAAGAGCACACGCTAGCTGTGCAAAGTGGATTGTTAAGTTAACTGTTAAGTGAGCAAAATAAGGCGTGCAATCCATTTTGCGTCTGTCTTCATCCATCACATCCATTTTCTACCGCTTGTCCCTCTCGGGGTCGCGCGGGTGCTGGAGCCTATCCCAGCCACATTCGGGCGGAAGGCGGGGTACACCCTTAATATGCAAAATACATGCTGATCATCAAAACGCCCACAATAATGGGAGGAAAAAATGCAAATATATTAAATACAGCACACGCAATGTGATTTATCAACACTCATCACCGTTTTGGGAGCACTATTTTGCGTTTTAATTAGTACATTTGAAGAGGATGTGCCAACTGACAGTTCCACACACGGCTGTGAAAGAGGAGCACTCACAATGGAAAGACACACAAACGTGTTTACGTTTCAACATATTTGGACGATCAGAAATAAAAAATATCACACATATCGTCTGTTCAGCAATATGCTTTTATAATTTTACAGCTGCATGATGAGTAAGGGGGCTGATTAAAACAAATTCAATTGATGCCTTTTGGTGTCATTTTATTGACATTTGTTTTTTCACATAGAAGATACAGTATATTACTAACATACAGTATATCCTACATGATAAAAACTTCTTGAAGTTTGCATTTTTTGCGTCTTGAGCATATAAGTGTAGCCTCCCCCCATGCACTTTTAGTGGTAAAAAAGAAATAAAAAAATGGGGTATCAATGAAGATGCACTCCACGATTGCTGCTAAAATGCCCATAAAAAGTGCTAGATGTCTTCTGCATGTTTGAAAGCACAGCAAATGTGCAGTAAATGAGAGTGTCTGCCTGGCGATACCCCGTATAGTAAACACTAAATTCTCATTTAAATAAGGCGGTGTGCACCATTTTTCAATCGCACATGTTGTCTTAGTAAACCCCACGCAACACGCCCACTAATAGTACCGTACACGCTATTTTAGAGATTGCACAAGCTGTTTATCGCGAGGTATTTGGATCTTAGTAAATCAGGCCGTACATCTTCTGCTATATTATGCTATTACAGAAACTCAATCTGGATATACTTTAAAGTAGTCAGTGTACAGCTTGTCTCACAGCATTAATGTCTGAAAGTCACTAGCGACTATTGTCAGTCTTGGGGACTTCATTGAAGTACAAAATGACCACATGATAACTCTTTAAAGTTCCCTTTTCTGCTTTTTGAAATGACACACTTTTTTTATGTAGCATTTTCCTCCAAGTTACCGGTAGGAAATATAACATCAAATCAGGCCAGTTATGTCTTTATTATTAGTGATGGCGGCGCACAATACATGGGTGAGAGAGAAACGGTATCTCCATTCTTCCGTAAGTCTTGCATGTATGGCAAAATGGACGGTAAAGTATTTTTGAAGTCTTTAAAATTAGTCAACACACAGCCATTGTTGTATTGGAAAGAACACAAGTGACTAGCAACATAATTGTGTCTTATCTATAGCCAAGCATGGTGGCGCTCGCGTCTGGGGCTGCACGAATGCCGGGGAACTACGGTTCACCGAGGGGAAACATTTCATGTGACATTGTGAAGCAGAAACTGGGCCGCAGGGCAGTTGTCCAACATGACAAGGAGTCCAAACACACCTCCAATATGACCAAGTGGAGGAAGCTGGGCGTGAAGGAGGGTCCAAAAAAGTCTCCTTCACACCACTTGTGGGGCATCCTCAGCCAGAAGGAACATAGAGGAGCGCAAGATGGCAAATATCCACCAGCTCTGCCAGTGATGTCCTCATGGAGGACTGCTATTTATTTACTACCTTTACTTAATTTACTTTTATTTTATCACTCTGGAATGAACCGCAGCTCTCCAGCACTCTGTATGCGAGACACAATTCTCTCATCTGTCTTGGCAGATGTTTGACAATCATGGCTGTGCGCCCACTCATTTTCCATGGACACACTTGTCACACTACCTCGTCTGAAGCTGGAGTCAAAGGGCCGCGATCCATTGGCGTCCATCCCATTTGTGATTGGCTGCTGGCTGAGGTCGGTTACCTGGTGGAGGCGGAGCTTGCGACAGTAAATGGAGGCCGCCTCTGGTTCCAGAGCAATGAGGAGCTGCTCGGGACAGTTGGGGGACACCAGACCGGCCTGGGAATAGTAATTTGAGTCACGTCACAGTGTTCACGTATGATGAGGTAGGGGGAGGTCAATAAGGAGGCATTGCACACACACGCATACATGCACAAAATAAACATACAAGAGGGATGATAAACGGAGTGTGAAAAGTGTAAGAGGAGGAGAATGTGACATGAGGGATAAGAGGGGTGGAAGGAATTGGGAGTATAGTACAGGAGTGAATACTGTATGTACTGCAACATAGGGCGGGGTCTGTGCACAACTTCCTGTGTTTGTGTGCCGGTCTCGCTCATTGTTCACTGCTGATGACATCATGACTAGCAGGAAGTACACACACACACACACGAATCAGCTCATATACGCTCACACGTGTGTGTGTGGACAGTAAGGTTTTTACGACAAGCACGAGTGCTTCTCAGGAGATGATGACGCATAAATAACTGCAAGCAGGAATGCAAACAGAGCTTCCAATATCTGGTACGAGGAGTGTGGTGTGCCAAATGGAACAATTCCATCACTTTTTTCTAGCTGATATATTTTAAATATTTAGCTCACTTATGTCACATAAATACGATGATAGCGTGAAATATACAAAGATTAAATCTAGGTATAAATGCCAAATATACATTTTAAATGTAAATCTAGAATGTAAATATTAAATCAATCAATTAATCAATCAAAGGTGACTTAATCACAAATGTCTCAAAGGGCTGCACAAGTCACAATGACATCGGGGCAAGAAAAAACTCAACCCAATGGGAACAACGAAAAACCTGTGGGATCAAATCAAATGTCTCGCCAAATGTAAAGCTAAACATTTCGAAAATATGCAAATTTCAGATGATTACTGATAGATGAATGTCAAAAACGGTGCATGTCGTTGAAATGTTTGGCTTCACATGTGTGAGTGCGCGTGATGTGTTGCATTAAGACATCAACAAGTTGAAAAAACGAGGCAATCAAACAGCTGTGAGAGCTTTACTTACATGTCAGATATTCTGAATGGAGTTGTTAATACCCAAAAAAGAAGAGAAAATACCCTAATCAACATACAACAACAACAAAAGGAGAAATGAAAAAAAAAAATAACACTATAGTGATGTGTTTCGAACATGTATGCAATTATGATGTTTACATCACATGTTTACAGTTTCCTAATCTAACAAGTCTGAAAAGGATAATAACAACTACATGTCTCTGTAGGTTCTTACACCGAGTCAGTGCGCATGAATACATATCAGCATGTGTTGTGCGTTATTTCGCTGCACTGTTACTTAATGATTGTGTCACATATGAACATTAATTTGCTGAAAACAACGTGATGGATGTAATATTTAGATTTAATATTGAGCTATAACATTCACATTTATAGCAAGCATTTATAATTACCATTTATATTTATATTTGACATTCATATTTTTACTTTAAATTTAACATTTAGATTCAACATTGAATTTCCACCCCATGAGGAATAAAATTAGCTAAATATGAAAAAAGTGAGCTAAATGTGAGAAAAGTGAACAAAATATTCAAAATATATTTGTCACGACGTCTGGTTTTGTGTTTATCATTCTTCTTAGTTTTGTGTTCTGTTCTGTTCCCAGTGCTCCTATCCTCATTTATTTACCTTTGTGTATTGCCAGGTGCACTAAGTGGACACACCGGCCTCGAGTTGTTGATTACGACATACCTCCGCGCGGCTGCACACAATCTACAATCAACACACCTGACGCTAATGAAAGCTCCCCTGCCTTCTTAAGCCAGCGTGTCCTGCGTTCCAGTGCCAGAACTTAGCTAGTTGTACCTGTACAGTAAGCCTCACACGTCTCCAGCTTTCCTCGCCTATGTGTTTCCTCTCCTTTGTGCTCATCGTGTCTTGTCCTGTGCCGTCATCCAGCAGCTCTGTGCCATTCCCTGGTTTCGAGCTGTGTGTCTTGTCTCCCGGGATCCCCTCTGGACTTTCTGCTGCCTTCCCGGATCTCGACGTTTCGCCTGCCCCCGGACAACGACGCCTCGCTCCAGCCCCTGACCACTTGCCTGTCCCCGGACCTTCGACCTCAACACGCACCTCCAACGCCTCCCGGTAACACTCAACATATAAGCGCTTCACATAGTCTCACTACACATATTTGGAGTAATTACACACTCACACATTTGTGCAAATAAACACGCTGCACGTTAAACGACGTCCCTGTCTTAGTGCCGTCTCCTTCCCCACTGTACCGTTACACTCGTCTCGCCATTCATTCGACACAGGATTCTTGCTCGCGTTACGCAGCTTTTTAGGTTTGTCTTTACGCTACGCCCCAGTTTTTGCCTGTTCAATTCCATGTTAAGTTAGCCTTAAGCTTCGCGGGAGTTTCCAAACGGCACGCTGTTTGTAATTTTGCCTTGTTAATTGGATCAAAATACTTTTTTACCTGATGTCCTCCACATCTTGGAATCACAAGCAGCAATACAATATCAGCTATAAAAGTGTGATTAATATTTTACATTCAGCATCCCATGTGGGAGGTCTTTCTAATATTTTGACATAAAATAAAACAATTAAAAGAGTTATCATCTTTGAAAAAGCTCTTTCGATTGACACTTAGTTACGTTAACGTGAGCTCCTACCAGGTATGCAGCCTCTCTCATAAATTGCTTGGCAGGTTGTCGCCACACGGCGGGAACTGTGATCACCCATCGGATCTCCTCCCCCTCTATCACGCGCGAGGACTGCTCCTTAACCTCCTACAACAGCAGCATACAAGCAAAAAGGCGTGTTGATTGACAGCAAAGCCTATCTTGAAGAAGTATATTGTGGGACAGCACCTTCACAGCATGCTCCCTGAAGAACCGCAGAGCGTGAGCGAACACTTCGATGGCTCGGACTCTCCGACCGTTGACGGCCTCCAGCTCAGTCTCCATGGTGAGATCCTGCAAGAAACATAGGCCTTTATATCCGTACACCTGCATATAGCTTAGTGCCAGAACTTGGGCTGGAAACTGTACATTTGTCACTACCACACAGACATGTTTCCACCCAGTACACTTGAAACAAAAACTGCACTTTTTGGGAATGTTACCAATCATCTACAATACTCATGTAAGACAAGAACACAGTTCTTTGTCTTATCTGTGCGTACTAAATAGTAAAAAACTGTTACCACGAGGCGGCTAACAATGCAGGTAATGCGGATTCTAAAAAAATATCTAAAAAGCGCCAATAACGCTCCATTTACATGATCTGCATATTTACCAACTATAGCCACATTGTTGTTGTAAGAGCTAACAGAGAGGAACTACTTTTCTACCGCTTGTCGCTCTCATTCCACACACGCTACGAGCTAAAAATCTGGACAGACAAAGTGGATATGAGCGACGTCGCTTGAAAGAAACAGTAAGATACTTGTTCCCTCCCAAGATTTGATATCTGAGGAGTGAGAATTGTGCTTAATTTACCAGCTAAACAGTGAGTACAAGTGTTGTGCCGAAAGATATAAACATCCCATCAGTCTGCATCCCAGTGAAAGCAGACATTGAAAGTGACTGTTTTTGTTATGTTCCAACTTCTTCTTGTTTTGTCAATGAAACATTTAGCACTTAGCACCAGGGCTACATGATGCTTTGACTTTAACTATAGCTGGATCTGTTTAGCACCAAGCTGGTAAAATATGTAGCTCATCCTCCTTATATTCAGCCTCAAAAAGTAGTCATTGTTGGCGCTCAAAGTCTGCCATGATTAGTGGTAGTTGTTGTTGACGGAAGTAGCGTTTGTTGCTATGCGCTCTGTGAAATCAGTGCACCCAAAAAAGAAGTTACGGCAACGCTTAAAATGACGAAAATATGGTAAACATTACATGTTATCACGAATGTGCTTGTTATTACTTGGTTACAACATGTATTTGAGGTATAGTTGGATGTTTTTTAGAGGATTTTATTGGTGGAATAGTAGAATCTCTATTACCTGCACTCCTATGCTAGCTATTTTTACTATCTGAAATGCACAGAAAAGGGAAAGACATGTGTTCTTGTCTCACATAGGAATTGTGAATGATAGGCAAAAAAATAGTGCACTTTTTTTAGAGTGACAGGAAGTGTAACTGCCAAAAGGCTCGCGTCGACTCCATAAAATAATTCCATTGCAGCTCAGCCTTTGCATAGTTTGGAGTTTCAAAAGCCTCTTCCATGGTTAGTGTCCCCTGTTTTAGAACAAAATGGGGTGAAATACCAAAAGAGAAAAATATGAATAGGTAAGATGAAAGCCATTACTCAGTATACAGAGATGGGAATGGAGTTACAAGCTAAATTTATTGGTACTTCAGTACTTTCATTAAATACAAATAATATAATAACTCAAACTGTTGCACTGTCTGCATCATTCCTGAAAATAAATATTGTTAATTATCATACATAATTTCATATATATTATTACTTTATATAGTAATCATTGTTATATTTATCGTAAGATTGCCACATTGTACTTAAAATTTATTTTGAAAATGTGTTGTTTTCTAAAGCATATTCTACAAGACATTTGCCCTAAATGGAGCATTTTTAAGCATTAAATATCAACACTACAGTAGTTTTGGTCACGAGAGGAGACCAAATCAATCAGAGCGCGCGATTCAGTATTGTGGCCACTGATTGGCTCAGCCTTTCAAAGCATTAATATATTGCAATAAAAGAGTGTTAAGGTAAATACAGGGTGTTATTTTTTTTTCTAGAAGGCTCTCATAATGTTGAAAAAATACTTAGAATGTAGTAAACAGTTGTTTTAATGCTCTAGCTGTGAAAAAACATTTGATTTATAATTAATGATAGCCTACTTTGCGGAAATTAACAGCCATGAACTAGGGATTACTGAACCTTATAGCAGTTTGCAGTTTTTTTTATTTGGAAATTCATTAACGTGGTTTCTATAAAAGCTAAGCAGTGTTCTGTTCAGTTCCTTTGGCGTACCCAACATGACCCAAACGGAGGAATGTCCCAGACTATGATTCTGTAAGTATGCACCTTTTCAACAGGATGTATTGTTAGGTTTCCCTTAAGCAAGCTTACACAAGTACTATGGATCTTCATCTTGAACTTATCGAAGTACAGCCAATGCCGGACTTCGTCTGGATCCAAGTCATGGTAAAAGTCCCTCGCCACAAACCCGAAACTGTGGAAGCGCAATTCAGGAGTCAGCAGCAGACACGTTGGGCTCTTCTGATTGGCTACACCGGGGTCCCCGCCCTCCCAACGCCTGCACACAACAGACAAATCAATTATTGGTGGAAAGCAGTGCAACCGACTAGAAGTACAGTAAGAAGGGCTCTGACTTCATCATGTGGATGGCTTCAGAGTCCTGTGTGAAGCTGAAAGCATAACCGCTTGAGGTTGTCCCAAAGTCTATCGCCACAACAACCAGGAAGGGACAAGTCATCCTGGGTCTGACCTCCGCCCTCTGGACACAAACAAGACATGAGACAACTGATGACGGCTTTTTTGGTCAATTCCACCAGACGCTGAATGCTGATATACAAAACCCCAAATCAGTGAAGTTGGCACGTTGTGTAAATCGTAAATAAAAACTGAATACAATGATTTGCAAACCCTTTTCAACCTATATTTAATTGAATAGACTGCAAAGACATTCGAACTGAGAATTTTTTAATTTTTTTTGCATATAATCATTAATTTAGAATTGAATGGCCTTTCCTTTTAACAACACTCAGTGAATGTTTGGGAACTGAGGAGACCAATATTTGAAGCTTTTCAGGTGGAATTCTTTCCCATTCTTGCTTAATGTACAGCTTAAGTTGTTCAACAGTCCGAGGTCTCCGTTGTTGTATTTTACGCTTCATAATGCGCCACACATTTTCAATGGGAGACAGGTCTGGACTAAAGGCAGGCTAGCTTAGTACCCGCACTCTTTTACTGGCTGTTGTAACACGTACAGAATGTGGCTTGGCATTGTCTTGCTGAAATAAGCAGGGGCGTCTATGAAAAAGACGCTGCTAAGATGGCAACATATGTTGCTCCAAACCCTGTATGTACCGTTCAGCATTAATGGTGCCTTCACAGATGTGAAAATTGTGTAAGTGTAAGTGCATTGGGCACTAATACACCCTCATATCATCAGATGAGAGGCTTTTGAACTTTGCGCATATAACAATCCGGATGGTTCTTTTCCTCTTTGGTCCGGAGGACACGACATCCACAGTTTCCAAAAACCATTTGAAATGTGGACTCGTCAGACCACAGAACACTTTTCCACTTTGCATCAGTCCATCTTAGACGAGCTCCAGCCCAGCGAAGCCGGCGGCGTTTCTGGGTGTTGTTGATAAATGGCTTTTGCTTTGCATAGTAGACTTTTAACTTGCACTTACAGATGTAGCGACAAACTGTAGTTACTGACAGTGGTTTTCTGAAGTATTCCTGAGCCCATGTGGTGATATCCTTTACACACTGATCTCAGTTTTTGATGCAGGGATCGAAGGTCGCGGGCATTCAATGTTGGTTTTCGGCCTTGCCCCTTACATGCAGTGATTTCTCCAGATTCTCTGAACCTTTTGATTATATTACTGCTCGTAGATGGTGAAATCCCTAAATTCCTTGCAATAGCTCGTTGAGAAATGTTGTTCTTAAACTGTTGGACAATTTGCTCACGCACTTGTTCACAAAGTGGTGACCCTCGCTTCATCCTTGTTGGAAGCTCTTTTATACCCAATCATGGCACCCACCTGTTCCCAATTAGCCTGTTCACATGTGGGATGTTCCAAATAAGTGATGAGCATTCCTCACCTTTCTCAGTCTTCTTTGCCACTTGTGCCAGCTTTTTTGAAACATGTTGCAGGCATCAAATTCCAAATGAGCTTATATTTACAAAAAATAACAAAGTTTGCCAGTTTGAATGTTAAGTATCTTGTCTTTTCAGTCTATTCAATTGAATATAGGTTGAAAAGGATTTGCAAATCATTGTATTCTGTTTTTATTTACAATTTACACAATGTGCCAACTTCACTGGTTTGGGGTTTTGTATGTTAATACTGAGCAGTATTGTGCTACTCAACGCATTCACATTTTATTGAAGACATTTTTCTTCAGTTCTTCAGTGATTAACACAAGGGTGCCCAAACGGTGTTCCATTCAAAAATATTCATGTCCACATACAACATAACATCCTCAATTATTAGGAGAGTCAGTCCTGTGTAGGCCTGGCTCACCTTTTCCCCCACTCCCTCTGCAACCAAAAGGCTGTTCATGCTTTGATGGATTGATGACAAGTTTCTTCCACCAATAGGAAGGTTGTTTCACTGCCTGTTTACTTTTCTTCCATGACTACACAATGACAAAATCAAAGGGAATAATATTGACCGATTTTTACCGTTTAAAGCCTTGTATGCAGTTTGAAGGCTGCACTTTGGACCTTAGTTGAAAGGCAGCGTCATTGTGGTCAAAGTCAATTACTTCATTTAATTTTCAAAATACAGCATGCAATTAAAATTACAAGCTGCAGGTAAAAAAATTGCCCCTGGGCTTTACTTTGGACACCCTTGGATTAACACAGGAATTATACGGCGGGCCTCGGGGGACGTACAGTATTATAATAAACCACTAATAACATTGTGGGGTGGATGTGGGCTAAATGGCCTGTTCAGGGGCGCTATAAGTAGCAGTGGAAAGGGTGGGTGGGAATGTCTGTGTGTGGGTAAGTGTTTACCGGCGAGGGTGACGGTGTGAGTGGCGTGATGCTGCAGTCATTCCTCGATGTGGCCGGAGAACAGGGCACTGATAAGCTGGGACCTATTGATAGAGGTAACGTCGAGAAAGTGCAACTGTCATGCAACAGGATGGAGCACCATAGGAAAACATGGACAAATACAACACTGGAACATGAGGGGGGCTTTGAACGTCGGCCGACATGCAAAGAAAAGTATAAGCTGAGCAGGTAGCCATAGTCTTCTTCTTCGTTTGGAGAAAGATGTGGAGTGTGAAGCCACGACTCTGAGCTTGTCTTTGTCAGCCAAAGTGATCACACAGCGATGGATAATTGAGTCTTACTTGTTAATGTTAGGCCACTGTGGTCCGAGTCAGCCATCTTTACAGAGGCCAGGGTCTACTAAGGGAGGACAACAAAACATTACTGTATGATACACAATGCAACTTTTATATGGTTTATTAGTTTTAGATGAGTTACATTAAGGAATATCGAGGTTTTACTTGGACAATTCAACAAGTTGGTCCAGAGAAAACAAAAATGCAGATGTTACTGTGATCCTACCACTTCTCCGTAGCTATTACTGATAGTTCATTCACACCATAACTTTTATATGTTGACACTTTTGACACAATTCAATGTGTTTATATTTCAAAAGTTTGATTACTTCTTGTGTCACCAGAAAATAAAAAAACATAGATTGTGTATTGATAGACGGACGGACGGACAGACAGACAGACAAGGATAAAAAGTGTTGAAAGAATAAGAAAAAAAATACAAAATAATCAAATGGGAGTAAGACAATGTTCTGCTTGTGCAGTGATAATGGAACTGAAGAATTAAATGTTTTAAAAACTGTACAAATCCATCCATCCTTTTTCTACCGCTTATAAAATAAAATAAATACATGTAATAAATAAATACAAATAAAAGTAACTGCGTAAATAAAATAGTAAACAAAAAAAAGTTTGATACAATAATAAATACAAATTGAGATCAGAGTAAATATGTCAAATGTAAATAAAGCAATGACCGAATAATTATGATCCATGAATGAAGTACATTGCTTGATATTGTTGTAGTAGACATGCATAATTCTGTGGTTGAAACGCATCAGTTACTTGTAAAACTGAGTGTTGTTGCTGTATTGTGTCTGCATGTAATTCAATATAAGAAATCAACTCTCTAAAATAAAAAAATAATCCTAAATTTGTTAAAAAACAACAACTTTCAAAAACGTGGATACGGTGCCATGTTACAAACAGTACAGTAAATAAAGTGTGACTTAAAACTGTTGGTAGACACACATTATTATGAGCGTGTGTTAGTGTGTGTATGTGTGTGTGTGTGTGTGTGTGTGTGTGTGTGTGTTTGTGTGGTCATATTTAATGATGGTCGCCTCCATTACATTACGTTAATTTACATGACGCTTATGCAAAACATTCTCCTTTAACAATGAACACATTGACTTTAAAAGACACGATGCTTGCAAGTTGCAACCAGGATGACTTTTGGATGAAGCACTTTTTGCTGATTTTGCATTTAATTTGATCCAAAAGCAGTCAACTTTATGATTAATACGTGTCAATTTGTTGTTTGTTGAGAATGCCAACTCACCCTGTGGAGTGCTGCACTAGTCTCTGTGCCTCTTTCTTCTCCTCTCCTCCTGGATGGATGCGGAGGTACGCCCGAAAATGCCAAATTGTTCGGCTGATCGAAGACTTTTCCCCCCTCTCACAAAAAGGTCCAGTATGCATCGAGCCTCAGACTGGTAGCCTCTCTGCACTGCTGGAAGGGAAAAGTGGCAAAGTTTTAGCAAGAGAGGGAGGACTCTGACAGGACATAAGAGGGGGAGTTACTTACTAACATTGCATGTGTGATGGAGACTGAGTGGGAGAAGAGGGGCGGTGTACCTTTCTGACCTCCCACTTGGCATTTTCTGACCTTCAGTTTGATTACTTCTTCCTCTCTGCTCTTCTTCTTCAATACAACACATCCAGTTTCCTCATTTGTGTGCTTTATCTTTGTAAATGGACATGCAACACAGTCATGGTATTTACCTGAGTTGTGCTTGCAGGACTATTTTGCGCTCTCTCTCATACACACACACACACACACACACACACACACACACACACACACACGCACGCACGCACGCACGCGCACACAAAACAGTAATTGAATTTAGAAATCAGAGTGTGTCTGGAAGCCATTACCTGGCACGTATCCCCTCACTGCTCCCAATCCAAGAGGCCCACGCCATCATGTCGCTTTTCATCCTTCTTTTAGTTTCTTTCCCTCTGCATTTTCAAATCTTCTCACGTGTGCCTTCCTTCAATATGTTCGACTTGAGCCCTTGCAACATGCCTTTTGAGAAGATTCAGTGGGAGTCATTTTCCAAGTTTTGCGGAGCCTGCAGCTGTTACTCCAAAACTATTAAACAGATGGCAAATGATTCTCAAGGTCCGTGTCTCTCCTTCGAGGTCGATGCAGGAAACCAAACATGGGAAGTGATGGAGTCAGGTGACAGGAAGGAACCCAGGCACTGCAATCCTCTCATGAATTCCAACATTATCTTTGGGACCCTGGCCTGGAGCAAACTGAGGCACACCCATAATACACACACACACACACACACACACACACACACACACACACACACACACACACACACACACACACACACACACACACACACACACACACACACACGCACACACTGTGATTAGTTTTTTAGCAGGAGCTGCATGCACACAAACTACACACTGCACCTGTTCCAGAGACGAATCAATTTAAGGCAGTAGCGTCAAACTCATTTTTATTGAGGTCCACAATTGTAGCTTAGGTGTTCATCATTTTCCTGCTCAAATGAGCGGACTGTTGAAAATTGGAATCGGGGGATTACTTTTCACAAGTAAGATTTAACATTAACGTACTATTGGTTGTATTTTGTGAAAAGAATATTACCACGGAGTTGAGAAGGAGCAAAGATCTTCAATAGTACTGAAATTGTAGCCGCTAGCAAACAAGAATATGACTATAATAGAATTGCTTGTCAATGAAATTAATTAAATTTTAAAATGTATAAGTCTTCAAGTAACAATATTCAAATACTAACATTGTTGGGTAAGACAGAATTTGGTTTTATTCTGAATCCAGTGAAACAGATTGGTGGTTTTAGCTGATATAAAGACTTTCAGGTGTTTCTATATGTTTATGTTTAAGTATTTGGCAGACGCTTTTATCCAAAGCGACATACATAAAAAATACATATAAAACAATCACTGTAAACATTATCATTTAAGGGAAGCATGTAATACAAAGTATCAATACAAAGTGTCAAGACAGAATAAACTATCTGCTGCTGCAGCAACAGAGATACAGTCTATAAGATGTATAGATATCTAATGTATTCATACATTGTTTATGTAGGATATATGCATGTATATATAACCTAATCATATTGTTTCTTCGCTAAAATTCGTTCCATTTTGTCCACTAGCGACGCTGAGATCATTATTCATGCGTTCGTTACGTCTCGTCTCGACTACTGTAACGTATTATTTTCGGGCCTCCCTATGTCTAGCATTAAAAGATTACAATTGGTACAAAATGCGGCTGCTAGACTTTTGACAAGAACAAGAAAGTTTGATCATATTACGCCTATACTGGCTCACCTGCACTGGCTTCCTGTGCACTTAAGATGTGACTTTAAGGTTTTACTACTTACGTATGAAATACTACACGGTCTAGCTCCGTCCTATCTTGTCCATTGCATTGTACCATATGTCCCGGCAAGAAATTTGCGTTCAAAGAACTCCGGCTTGTTAGTGATTCCCAGAGCCCAAAAAAAGTCTGCGGGCTATAGAGCGTTTTCTATTCGGGCTCCAGTACTATGGAATGCCCTCCCGGTAACAATTAGAGATGCTACCTCAGTAGAAGCATTTAAGTCCCATCTTAAAACTCATTTGTATACTCTAGCCTTTAAATAGCCCCCCTGTTAGACCAGTTGATCTGCCGTTTCTTTTCTTTTCTCCTCTGCTCCCCTTTTCCTTGAAGGGGGGGGGGGGGGGGGGGCACAGGTCCGGTGGCCATGGATGAAGTGCTGGCTGTCCAGAGTCGGGACCCGGGGTGGACCGCTCGCCTGTGCATCGGCTGGGAACATCTCTGCGCTGCTGACCCGTCTCCGCTCGGGATGGTGTCCTGCTGGCCCCACTATGGACTGGACTCTTACTATTATGTTGGATCCACTATGGACTGGACTCTCACAATATTATGTCAGACCCACTCGACATCCATTGCTTTCGGTCTCCCCTAGAGGGGGATTACCCACATATGCGGTCCTCTCCAAGGTTTCTCATAGTCATTCACATCGACGTCCCACTTGGGTGAGTTTTTCCTTGCCCTTATGTGGGCTTTGTACCGAGGATGTCGTTGTGGCTTGTGCAGCCCTTTGAGACACTTGTGATTTAGGGCTATATAAATAAAGATTGATTGATTGATTTCTTGAATTTAAAAATAGCTGACCGTTTTTTTCCCCCTTCTCTGGGATTATATTCCCAGTTTTGATCTCGGACATCTGGTCACTTATAGCATATAAGAATATTCTATTACTGTTAAGCAAACTATGAATAGTAAAACACGCCAAAACATGTGTCCTTTATCATACATACACGTATGACAAAAAAGACGCGTGAAAATCAGTGGCATTCAGTGAGGTAAAATGAATTAAATGCGCTGACAGTTCATTGCACCTGCCAAATGAAAAGCACTGAGTGGAGCGGATCACCACTCCAAGATGGCGGCCCCGCGTCTCGTCAGCGCCAGTCGGCAGTAGCAGTCGATGCAGCGTCTACTTATAAGATGTCTATGGTTGCCACGCCAACAGACCCTTCTCGCCCCCGTCGTCATTTCCGGTAAGTATGCAACGAAAGCCAACCATTACCATTGCACTGTACAAAGAGTTTCCCTCTACTGGAGAGGCAAAGTACTGCATCCTCCTGTTTTCTGTAGCATTCTTGTATGTATGCATGTATGTGTGTGTGTATGTATATGTATATATGTGCGTGTGTGTGTGTGTGTGTATGTATGTGTGTGTTTTGATTAATTGATTGAAACTTTTATTAATAGATTGCACAGTTCAGTACATATTCCGTACAATTGACCACTAAATGGTAACACCCGAATACGTTTTTCAACTTGTTTAAGTCGGGGTCCACATAAATCTATTCATGGTAATTAATGTGTGTGTATGTATGTGTGTATGCATGTATGTGTGTATGCATATGTATGTGTGTGTGTGTGTGTGTGTGTGTGTATGTATGTATGTATGCAATGTGTTGACAATATCTGTCTGTGTTCACAGGCCGATCCTTGCATCAGTATTGCTTCGTTAGCTCCAAAGGGTTATATAAAAACCCCTGAAATATTTTATGGAACTTTTAAAGGAAGATAGTCTCTATCAAACCACATTTAACTCTGTATACTATTTTAATGTAACGTAACTCAAAAGTTACAATCTGTGTAATTAAAAGGAGCAACAAAGCATCCAGTTCATATTAACGAGCCGTATTGATTATGGGGGCAATAAGAAAATGAGGTACATTTTGTTTACGGGCTTACGTTTGGCACGACTGGCCAATCGTCTCGCTCAAACGATTTGATTGACGTGGCCGTCAACCAATGGTCGAAGGTTACTGCTGGACAAACGCGACACAGCACAACGCCTTTTTCCCCCTGAACGCTGCAGTGGTGTTGTCCCCTTTAACGCCAACAAACTGTCAAAGAAGCCAAGTGTTTGTAAAAAAAAATTTAGAATTTAACACAGTCTTGAGCTTCGGTACCAGAGAAGATCGATTCTCCAGCGGACTCCCGTCTTCTTTACAGCTGAAGTAGTTTGGTGAGTGTCTTTTTGGCTGCACGTGAAGAGTCAGCTTTGCTACTAAAGGAAAATGTGGGAGCTTCAAGTACATTTTCTCTGTCAAATGCGCGATCGTTCGTGGCTTACTCTTCATCCTCGTGTTCTTTGAGACGAATTAAAGTCAAGCGGGGTGCATTTTCGTGGCTGGCTAGTGAGTAGTTGACACAAACGCTTATGGTTCGTAAAGCCACGCAGGCATTTGTTTTTGCTGTGAGTAATGCTGCGTTGCGTGTGCCTCGGGATTTTGAGTCTCCGTGACGTCACACTATAGTAGTTGACAGCGGGAGTTATATGTAAAAGTCACACTTATGCACCGCCACATACATTAAAATGTCCCAAATAAGGGCGTATTAGCCACGGGAACAGACTTACGTTGCAAATACACAATTATGTTTTCTTGATCTGTTAGCCAATAAGAGGTTTTGTACAAGTGTGAAGAGTATATGACTGAGTCGCAAAATATCTGTTTATTTTGAAGAAGAAAAAAAAAATGCACAAAACATATGCTTAATTGTTCTTACGAGGAATTGTCTTTGAAATTAGTGTTCTATGAACCGTCCCTGTAACTTTTCAATTGATAAAAAAGTAATATAGTCCAACTTGGCCCTGCGTTGAGGTGGCGACTTGTCCAGGGTGTACCCCGCCTACTGCCCGTATGCAGCTGAGATAGGCTCCAGCAACCCCCGCGACCCCGTAAGAGACAAGCGGTAGAAAATGGATGGATGGATACAGTCCAACTTTGAAATAAGCTGTAGCGCAACGTAATGAGAAAGGACAGGATGTCGTACGTGACATTTAACAATAATTCTGATCAGAGATGGGTCAGGAAGGTATGTAAATGTTTTCATTATGTGAAATGTGTTATTTCTCGCAGAAAATAGTTATTGATTCTTTCCCATGAACAAAACATGCATCAAATATAAACATGCATAGTATACTGTGAACAATGTTGTAATACGGGGGTAGCCTCAAAATAAAATAATGCTTAGGATTGCAATTTACCGCACCGTGGAAGTGGTTAGGGCTCATGCCTCACAGCGAGAAGCTCCTGGTTTTCCGGCCTTACGGTCTTTCTGTTTCCATGTTCTTTCCATGACTACGTGGGTTCCCTCCGGGTACTCCGGCTTCCTCCCACCCTTAAAGACATGCACTTGGGGATTGGTTGATTGGCAACACTAAATTGGCCCTAGTGTGTGAATGTTGTCTGTCTATTTGTGTTGGCCCTGTGATGAGGTGGCAACTGGTCCGGGGTGTACCCAGCCTTTAGTCTGAGTAGGAAATGGATGGAAATGGCCGCAATTAAGCCAGGGGTGACGCTGAGTGTCGGTGACATTATGAGGGCAGAGGTGCACAATGATAGAGGTTTCAAGGGAACCTATGATTATTTTAATCTATACCTTTAAAAGTGGTATGCAGGCTTCAGCTAGTAGTACGTCAATAGCGCCATCAGTGTGTGAATGTGTGTGTGAATGGGTGAATGTGAAAATAGTGTCAAAGCGCTTTGAGTTCCTTAAAAAGGTAGAAAAGCGCAATACAAGTATAACCCATTTAAATAATCAATTAAATATTCAACCCCACTGTTACAGTTCAAACTGTGTGTAATGTTACAGTGGCCAAAAATATTAAATGAAACCTCTGCCATGTTTTAATGAATAGTTGGGCCTACTATGCGACTGTATTTTAATGATGGTCAATATAGTGGTACTTGGGTAGCAAAGTGTATTCTGAGGTGGTACTTTGTGAAAAAAATTTGAGAACCACTGGTCTAGATAATAAGTATTGGATATGCTTTAGTGTAAATTTTGCTTCACAGTCACTGTGATAAGCTGTTTTTTGATGATGAAATAAACAATCCTCCCCCAAAGTATCTATAAGTGTATATATATATATATATATATATATATATATATATATATATATATATATATATATATATAAAATACAAGCAGTCTGCTTTTGGCCTTTGGCCACCTTTTTTTTTATCCCAATGTGATCCACAAGTCAAAAAGTTTGGACACCCTCGGTGTAAACCAATAAGAGGTCATTCACAACCGGAGGGTGGCGGTGTTGCACTAACACTGGTTGCATCTGCCGTTAAAACAAATAAGAAGAAGATCTCGTCCGTTCAATTCAGAAGGGCACCAGATGGCACAAAACCCTGAACAGTATGCGAATTTACGGAGCTATTGAACGTAACGCGAATCACGTGACCAGGCCAGTTCTCCACCGTTAGCAAGGTGGCTAACAAGATTTAGCTCCCTGGCGCACCATTGCGTTGCTACACGAAAACCCGACGGAAGCAAGGTAGACTCCGCTCGGCGAAAGAACAAAGTTTGTTTGCCACGTCACGCTGCCAGCAGGATACAGAGAGCACGATGCCAGGTAACGCGGGGCCAGAAAATGTCTCCGTCGCGTGTTTTTGTCCGGAATGGACTGTGCAAAACACAGTAACGCTGGCTTGTTTTGTTGACCTGTCTGGGTGATGCTGCCATGCCGTTAGCATCGTGCTAACACACCCTGGCTGTGTCACACACGCACACGGCCGGGAGTGTGCCTTTGATTCATTTCATCCGCAGCGTCGTCCGAACCGTGAACGGTGTGTGTTCGAGCCGCCTTGAACGAACGCAAACGGCAGCTAATCGCGGAAGGATCTGTCCAACCCTTTGTTGTTGATGGGGTCGCTGTCGTCTTACGGCCTGCTGCTCATTGACAGCACAGCGCGGCGTCTGTTTGCCAGCTAGCCTCTCGGTAGCGTCACCTCCGCTAAAACCGTGCAATCCTTTGACTAACTTTCCAGGTAGGCCCGGGCGGACACCTGCGTTAGCACGCGAGCTAGCATCCGACTAAGAGCCACGGCTACGTTACATAACCTGTTACGAAGCCGAGGATGCTTCGCGAGGCCAAAGGCGTCTGTTACGCATCACTTGTAACTTAAGTCTCAATTGTATTTGGCATGTAGGGTTTTTTTTTG
Source organism: Nerophis lumbriciformis (assembly GCF_033978685.3). Classification (NCBI taxonomy): domain Eukaryota; kingdom Metazoa; phylum Chordata; class Actinopteri; order Syngnathiformes; family Syngnathidae; genus Nerophis; species Nerophis lumbriciformis. The sequence goes on from NC_084552.2 coordinate 44,564,462, forward strand.
GCTTAAGTTGCCTCAGTTTAAGCAGTTTTTTATTTGAGCACATTACGTCCACTTCCACGGTTAAAAACTGTAATCAAAGCTTGTGGCTTTCATCCAGGGTGGCTTTATGTCTTCCACTAACCTACTAAGATAAGGCATGTTTATTTAGGCATTTACTGGATGTCCCGGGTTTTAAATAGCAATAGAGAAAACATGCGTTCTGAATTGCACTATAAAATCAATTCACATGAACATGACATTTTTTAATATTACCTAACAAGCTGCACTGTTAGCATGATTGCACTTAATCGCTCTTCCTGTCCTCCATCATGCCTCACTGGTCAGGGCAGCTGGGCTAACTCACCCTGGTGAGGCGAGCTGGCTATCATTCATCAGCTGTCGGGAAAAGTGATCCATTACCCGACTTGGTTTTATCATGGTTTTATCTACTCAGTTGCCTAGTGGCTAGAGTGTCTGCCCTGAGATCGGTAGGATGTGAGTTCAAACCCTGGCCGAGTCATACCAAAGACTATTAAAAAAATGGGACCTTTCACCTCCCTGCTTGACACTCAGCATCAAGGGTTGGAATTGGGGGTTAAATCACCAAAAATGATTCCCGGGCGCGGCACCGCTGCTGCCCACTGCTCCCCACACCTCCCAGGGGGTGAACAAGGGGATGGGTCAAATGCAAAGGACACATTTCACCACACCTAGTGTGTGTGTGTGTGAGACAATCATTGGTACTTTAATTAATGTGCATGAATGTGAGTGTGCTATGTTTTTTATTTGAGGTGTTTTGTCTTTATTTCTATTAAAATGCCATGTTGATGTAATGGTACGTGTACACCGCTGCCTTTTCATATAGATGATGTCGGTTTGATTCCCTCGACCCACCATTAGATATCCAGTGGACTCCCCTCCCCCGCGCAGAAACTTATTAAGTTACCTTAATGTATAACAATATAACCATACGTCTAATAATGACAATAAATAAAACATATTCCTTTAAATGAAAGCACAAATGTGCCTAGAGAATCATAATTCTTAAAAAATAAAATATTGATTTTTTGTTTTTGTATAATCACACAGCCTTACTGGGTGTTTTTGTTGTTGTTGTTTTTTTTCACTAGTTAAACTTACTCTGAAGCAACCTCAGTTAAAGAATAACTGATATAGAAGAGCTTTGATAAGGGTAGACCGTGTCTGACTTTATTGGTTTATTCGGGACACAACAACCCCCCCATGTTTTGTATACTTGTTGTAAATATATATGTAATGTACGCAACTGGCACATTCATAATAACTAGGGCTGTCAAATGAAATATTTATTTCAGATTAATAACATTTTTAAATTTGCATTAATCATGATAAATCACAGGTGATTACCGGTACATGCTTTCATAATTAAAATTTGCTTTAAAAAAAGACCCCAATAATTGTACACAAAGTCTATTTTATTGTCATTGTTGTCCAGGAACGTTTTAAACGTTTTACTTGACTGTGTGTCATTTATTTGCACAAAACTTGGTAACAGTTTTATTTAAAGCTGTATTTTGGAGTGAAATTTGCCAGCGAGCACACCAGTCTGTCTCCTCACTCATTTTTGTACTGATATGCATCGATCTAATCTATGACCACATAGCGGTTAAGGTAAGAGAGCTTGTCAACATAAATTGCATGATTCATCTAACCTAAGTGTGTTTTGTGTCTTTCCCGTGATGTCTTTTGAGTCTAAATTGAATTTCAAAGTTGGCCAGTCTTCTCTAATTATGGCCACAACTTTCCACTATACAAGTTAGAGGAATTATTTATAATCTAGCATTAACTTTTACCAACTCAGAGGTGATGCAACAACTCAGTATATCAATAACTGCATGAGCTAATTACCTCTGATCAAGGCGCAGCTAAAAGTAGTTCCTCGGCGTTGGCGCTTATAATAACAATGTCTCTAATACTTGGTTAATATGTTAATAGAGTATTGCTGCCGGTTTTTGGATATGTTTTTAGAAGGCTTCATTGGCAAAATGATGATTCCCACCATCTACGTTGTTAGCCATCTAACATGAGTCGTATAAATTAGAATGCATAAGAATGAGAAAACTGTTCTTGTCTCACATAAAAACATTAAGAAATGCAGTTTCTATTTAAAGACACTGCAGCATCCTTTGTAGCAACTCTGTAGGGTGCACAGAAGCACATTGTCATATATGCAAAATGAATAAAACCATAGGTGCTCTGACCGTGTCTGTCCTGATCGCGCAGAGCCGGCTGAGATGAGCGGTCCTGAAGTGGCCAAGACACCGGGAGGTGGCGCTCCAGGGAAGGAGGGCAAGGAACCGGTGGCAAATGGGCATGCGGGCGATACCAACGACGCCAACCCTTTTGCCGAATACATGTGGATGGAGAATGAGGAAGAGTACAATAGACAGGTTTGTGTTGGCGTGTGCGGCTGGGTGAATACACACCTGTCTGCCTTTATTTGCTTCTTCATCACTGTTGTGGTCCTTCTTCTCAGGTGGAAGAGGAGCTGTTGGAGCAGGAGTTCCTGGAGCGCTGCTTCCAGGAAATGCTAGAGGAGGAGGACCAGCATTGGTTCATCCCATCACGTGACCTCAACAACCAGGGGGTGGAGCAACTGCAGCAGCAGCTCAACGGCCTGTCTGTCGGCGAACACAACAGCAACCTGGAGGAAGTGGCGGTGAGGGGATGAAGACAAAAGAGAAGCACACACACCTGGAGGCCACTCCAGACAAGAAGATGTTGAATTGTTTTCTCCCTTTGTGTGTTTCTGCAGAGGAAGAGTGTTTTGAATCCCGAAGCGAAGGAGTTTGTCCCGGGGAAGAAATACTAGGAGTCCCCCTCACCCCCATGGAGCCTCCGCACACACACACACCAGTCACCACGTATTCTCAGAGACTCTGGCGACCATGAGTGCGCACACTGATTCTCATACACACACACACACACACACACACACACACACACACACACACACACACACACACACACACACACACACACACACACACACACACAATTACAGTACCATTGTGTGGGCAGGCCCAGCTGGGGGGTGGGGGGATTTGTTTTTCTGTTTTTTTTTCCTTTTTATTTCCTGTTTGTTTCTTGTAAACTGAGGGACATTTGGGAATGGGGTGGGGGAGGGGTGTAGCACCAGTCCGGCCCAGTGGGCGCTAAGCGCATCACTGCATCATTTCAGACAACACGACAAGGCTTCACAGAGCAGGCGGAAACCCACTGACACCCCCTGGGAACCGAGGCAGCTATCATGGAGCGATGCTTGACTTGACAAACTTAGAACCTCCGCGCCTCCCAAAAATGTAAAAAAAAAACAACCAAAAACCTTAATTAAAAATCATGTTTCGTCAAATTGGGATTAAAAAAAGCCAAGAGGTTTGAAGGCTTTCCATACCAGCAAGGTTCCAGAGGGGACTTGGTGGTGGCCTCGCTGCTCTGTCCAGCTATTACAGTCCGATCCGTTAACGCCTGTGATATCATCACAGCTCCTGTGCATCCATATTTGTAGGATGTTCATTTATCGCAATAGCTCAGTTCCAAACCAAATAGTTCATGATTCTTGTGACAGGTCAACTCAAATGTTGCCAATTGTGGAAATATATATATTGTGTCCTCCCAGGAGAGGGGGGAGTGTTTGGTGTGGAACACAGCCATTGCCAAATTGTCCAGCATTACAACCAAGCGTCCATACTCATCAGCTTTTAAATAGCCTCTCCTCTGTTTTCTTTGTTTATCTTCTCATGTTTTGAGGATGTTCTGTGTCTACTGGGTTCAAGTAGCCTGTAAATTAGGGAGATGTGTAGGGGCCATATTGTCAAATGCCAGCGTCTACCTGGTTTAACAGCAGTATGTGGTGAACCTCTGTGCTCCTGTCTGATGGTTGATTTGTAAGAAGTTCTCTTGAGCCATTGTTGATTTCTGTCTTTGAGAGTCATAGGAAAAAGTTGGATGCAGGTGAGGACATCCAATCAGTTACATTGATTAGTTACCGTTAACATTTACCTTGATGGCGTCAAGTTCATATTGATGCAGGTAAGGACATCCAATCCGTTACATTGATTAGTTACCGTTAACATCTACTTTGAGGGCGTCAAGTTCATATTTGAGCACTTTAGGAGAAGAGTTTAATCCAATCTAGTTTGCGCAGCTCGTCTGTTCGTATTTTTTCTTTCCCAGCGACGGACTCGGCTCACTGTAGAACTTCCTTGTGTGCCCCCCTCCCTCGGTGAAGCTAATGGATTGTCCGCCAGGTGGATTGTGCAACATCAGTCTTGGTGATTTTTGTTTTGAGTTAGAAGACAGAAGCAGTAAAAAAAAAATAAAGAGGTCCAGAAGACACAGAGTATGCATTATCAACAAAAGTCCTGAAAAAAGATGAATAAAGATGCTAAAGACAAATGTGTATGGACTTTTCTTACGCAAGAACCTTTGCATTTGAGTGATGTATGGAAAAATATATTTTTTCAACGTGTACAAACAGTCAAAATATCAGATTTACTTTCATTGGACATTTGTTTTTAGCACAATGATCTCACAACCACCCTGATTGCAACACTTGCCAAGAGTACAGTAGATTCCCACTTTTTGTGGATGTTAACTGCCAAGACCACATGCAAATGACAAAAATGGACGCAGCCTTTAAATAACCCCTCAAAATGCCTATTTTGATACCCAAAACGGTGACTTCTACTTTTGGGGGACTTGGTGGTTAAGTTATTAAACTAGTTTTAAATGCAGCAACTATAGGTATACATTATTCTAATTTACTTTACAATATGCGTCTTCAAAGCTTATCCCTTATGGAAAATGTTGAACGTGTAAACATGTGAGACAACGCCCTCTGCAGGATTTATAGCTGCAGCACTTTTTACAGTATTACCCTACAGATAGTGCCATCAAAACACTTTCTATTTCCATTACCATAGAAAATATGATTTAAAGCAGAAGAAAAAAGAACATATAGGCAGGGAAGCAAATGCTGACATGCAAAAGGTGGGGATCTACTGGAGCACTTTGGACTATATCTCAGAATAAGGAGCCATTAAATGGAATCATTAATAGTATTAATCAAGTCAGTGTCATTTGACAAACTAAATAAACTTAGGACTGTAAATAAAGACTGAATGTAAACAAGATGTGGTAGTTCTGAAATGTTACTCCTTGCTACAGAAGGAGTGATTGTAGAAAATGACGGCATTAGCTGCGTAATCCATCTTTAAAACATCACCCAAACTCTGAGCTCCAAGACATGCGCCTCCAAGAGCTGATGACTGCTGCAACGTCATGAGGTTGTAGCCAAGGAAACGACCCTTGAACTCATCTGATGACGCCACCTCATCCAGCACCTGGATGAAGCCTGGGAAAACACAATGAAGGGGACGTTTCAGCTGACAATACAGAAGTGGTGGATGTTGGACACTGACCTGCTTTCAGAAGCTCCCAACTCTTCCACACGGAGCCAACGCACAGGATGGGAAGACCAAGGTCACCGGTCAGTAGAGGCTGCCATGGCAGCATTAAAATGTTGATAAAGGAAATCTTTTGAGTGCAAACACAATGTGTGTGCACTTCACCTCCTGTGCAGCAGGTAAAACCGCTCGCACGTGTTTGGCGAGCACTCTCCCAGCCTGGGTGAACACATGTCGACACAGCGCATCATCGGCCTCTGCACCTTTAACACACACACACACAACAAAATGGTATTTACAGTTTTTGGGACCATCTTTGCGAATGCAGCTCTGCCTTACCCTCAGCCAGCTTTTTACAGAATCCAGCAAAGTGGGACTTCTGGAAGTTTCTGTAGAGGTGTGGCAGCATGCCCAATAGATTAGACACCTGGGAAGAAGCACCATTTTAAAAAAGTGTCTTTATACAGTAGAGCCCGTGTGTAAAGTCAACGTCACTCTGACTGTCCCGTTGACATGGACATAAGCAGTTGTCACACACAGTTTTTGTATTTTCATACTCTTATGTAACAGAGATGCTATGTCTTGGATCTTTAAGAATCTAAAGCAAAAAGATATGGGCTCATTTGTTAGTTGCTGCGTTAGAATGCATGCTAACATCGCCATGCTTACTGTACTTTGCACCTGACAGGAAGTAATTGTGTAATAAGACAGTAGATGTGTTGCTGTTGTCTTTATAAACGGACTACATTTCCATAGATATTACACTAAGAAGTTTAAAATTCTTATGTCAACACACGCGGTCGAGCATGAATGCGGACGTTGACTTGATGCAGTGGTAGAGTTGCCATCTCACCTGGAAATACTCCTGCATGGCTTTAGTCACATATGTGACATCATGGGGTGGAGCGGCCAGCTTGTCTTTGGCGTCGAAAACAGTCTTTACAGCCAAATGAGAAATCCAGAATGCTGAGGAAAAAAGATGTGTAATTAAGAACAGTCATGTCGCTGTAACCGTTAATCACTGCAATTGTTCTCTTTTTTCTGCCATAATTTAGTGTGCAAATGTTCACAATAACAATAATGAGAACGCATGCTTTAAGTGTTGCTTGACCTAAAAAGACATGGACAGTAGATCCCTGCTCAGTCTTCTGCTTTAAATTGTAAATAACAACTTAGTAACTTAAATAGAAAATGGTCTAATGGCACTATCAGGAAAAAAAGTGCTGAAAATACGGATCAACATTTCCCAGCATGAAGATTCTTTGACAAGACATGATGCACAATTTAGTACAAAACTGTATACTGTGTGCTTGGGATTGTTTCTAAAGGTATACAACTCAAAATCTATGTCTACTAAGCAGTACATTTATATCATAGGATTTGGAGACAGGGTGTTCAAAGTGTGGCACATGGACCATTGTCGACTGTTTTTTCTGTGGCCTTCTGTGGATATAGTCTGGACACTTTAGGTTTAGAGCAGATGTCTTCAACAGGGTCCGTGACTCCCAGGGGCTCCAAAGAGGTACTGCCAGGGGGCTGTGAAATTTCTCAAATATATATTTTGATATTTCCTGCAATATCTTCTGCAATTTTTCCATAATGCGACCACGAGAGGGACAAGCAGTAGGAAATGGATGGATAGATAATTCATAAAACTACTGTAGTTTTGTAGTACATTCTATTGTATTAATTTTCATACATCAATTGTTATCTAAAAGTATGCTTTACTCTTTGTGTTTTTGTGAACTGGGGGGGTGGAGGGGGGATTTCAATGTGCGGGGATAGTATGTATCCAAAAATCCAAAATATCAATTTTGGAATATAGCTGGAAGGTAAGAAAATGTGGAAGAAGTGAAGCGCTGTGAATACTTTCTGGATGCACTGTATATTGTTACTATGTTTGGCCTTCTCACCAGATCCTTCGTCACCCATCATGTGACCCCAGCCTCCACAGCCCACCTGGGAGCCATCCGGATTAATCAACTTGCAGTTGGAGCCAGTTCCTGATATCAACACCAAGCCTCCTGTAAATGTAAGACACACTTTTACAACACGCATTGTCTGAAATCGTAAAGTTGGAGAGATTAAGAACGGACACACCTCCCAGGGTAAAGTATCAAGCCTGTTTCTGCTTTGACTTACATACCAATGCAGACAAAAGTCCTACTAAAGTGCAGGAAAAGGATATCTTCTTACCATGATCACTAGCAGTTGCCATGGCACCAATAGCATCATTTGCGATTAAATAATGTTGGCTCAGGCTTGGGAAGTGGTCCTTCATGCAAGTGATGAGTTTGTCGATGGCATCTTTCTGGTCTCCCCCGCTCAGAGACATGCCCTGCACACACAAGCACAAGCGGCACGTCGCCGTTGTAAAACACAGACATAGAAAATATCATCTTGTGACTGACCAGTGAGCGAAGTGGTGTGTTTGGATCCAGCCCTGCCTCCATTTTGGCTCTAAGGATCATTTCATTGATGGTTTGGATACACGAGTCCACACCAACCAACTATACGGACATATACAAAAGCGAATTGAGTAAAACTGTAATGAATTCATGCAGGATTAGAACAACTACTTCACCCAGTGGTTAGTGGAGGGCCCCTCAGTTTCTGCCAAGATTTTCCCATCTCCAGCCACAAGAACTGCCTTGGAGTGGGTACCGCCACTACCCAAACATATATAAGATATTAAATCCTTCAATCAATTCTTATGCCGTTCCCAAAGCGTTGCCAGAAAAGGGGAGCAGTGACAATGAAGAATTTTGTCTTTCGGGAAATACAAATTGCAAAAGTTATGTTAGAACATTTTTATATTACAGCTGTGTTGCTTCTCGGGACGGTTTTGGCCACAAGACTCATTCTCAAAGAGTGGAAAACCCCATCTGCACCGAACTTCAGGAACTGGTTAAATGAACTTGTGAACGTAATGACTCTTGAAAAAATACGATTTATAAACTCTACAAATATGCATAAATGGGAACTAACCTGGAAGCCTTTACTGACATATATTGAATCATAACTTATAGAATTTTTTTTTTTTTTTCGGGAAAGGGAGGGGAAGAAAGGAAAGAAGAAGGGAAAGAAAGGAGTAATGAAAAAAAATAAAAAATTGTTGTATCTTTTTTGTAGTTTTATTCCTGTTTTATTATTGTTATTAATTTGTGTATTGTTCCCACACTACCATAGCTTTTTGTGTCACTTTTGATATGGTTTTGTCACGGTTTACCTGCTTTTTTTGGTGACTTTTTTTAATTTTATTTTTTGCATCTGATCAAGCCACAAAAATGTGACTTTGTTCTTCTTTTTTAAGTGTGAACGGTGTAGAGGTCCCCGGGGGGTGTGATCTGGTGATCACTTCCTGAGGATCCTTGATGCCGAGGAATATTCATCCATCTTGCTATGGTCTGGATCGTCTGCTGATCTTGAGCCAGTGCAGGATGGATGGATATATACAATATCTGGGTACTTTTTCTAATAATGTCCATACTGTAAACCTTGAGTTGTTAAAGCATGCATGTGAGTGTGGATTAGTGGATGTGTGCATGTATGAAGGGTCTGAGTGAGCAAAGTATGATTGTCAAATGTGATTTTAACTGAAAAATTCTATAAAATATATTTGCAAAAAAAAAAAAAAAAAAAAAAGGACTTTGTGCTCTTTTAGTATCGTTGATGTTTCCCTCTTGTTTTCATACCTTATTTTGTGTGGACTTTTTGTATGTGCACTTCAGCCACATAATTTCACCTTTGTGGGATGAATAAAGCCTATTATATCCCTAATAATGAAACAGCCCCATTTTGGTCACTAACTTGTGGTTTAACACGTGTATGTATAATATATATGAAGTCCTTGACAACCTCAGAAAACATAGAATAGTATAACCTGTTCTATACTTTTGTCCAGTAGATGGCTTAGTAGAGTAAATGAAGCCTTGCTTAACACGAACGACGGAAGACTTTCATGAAACTTCATCTTCACTATGCTAAACGTCTACAATTCACACCAAAATATTTCTGTGTATCATAAAACTGTGGCAAGACGTATTTTAAAGTTGAATTAATTCTCACCCTTCGACGCCGCCGAACACTGACGCCATGTTTCATTTCCTGTTTTGCTCATATGACCCTGCTGATGATATCGCGAGAGTTCGGTTCCGCGTCTGGACTGTGCAGTGCTAACAAACAACCACTAGATGGGAGCATTGTGTCTCTATGTCTACATTACGCAACATAGTGGGGGCCGATGGCGCAGATTTTGGTATCGATCTAATTTTTGCTCTTCTGTGTCCAAGTTAGTTCGACCATATAGCTACATATAAATATGCCAGTTTAAACCATGCAACAATATAAACAATACAACAACAAAAACTGATATTTGTGCAAAAACCCTTACTGTATTTGGATCTTTTCGAACATAAACTGCATTCAACTTAATGAACACACTTTATAATAGAGCCTCATCCAGTAATGGTCACATAGATAAAATAAATAAATAAATAAATAAAATATTGCGTTATGTTGTTATGCCAAAGTATATTGTGACCCATTACCTCCCTGCTTGACACTCGGCATCAAGGGTTGGAATTGGGGGTTAATCACCAAAATGATTCCCGAGCGCGATCATCGCTGCTACTCACTGCTCCCCTCACATCCCAGGGGATGGAACAAGGGGATGAGTCAAACGCACAGAGTAATTTCACCGCACCCAGTGTGTGTGTGACTATCAGTGGTACTTTAACTTTATATTGGTGCACCTGACCTCATAAAATGACACAAAAAGTGTGACAAATTCACAGTAAAGAGGCAAAGATGCATTTCAAAGCCATCGATGGAACCTGCTCCTTTTCAAGTCAGGATTAATAATAGTGCGTTCACTGTGCTTGTTTTTGGGACGCAATCAGGGACCAACACTGAGCGCCAGGAGGCATCTGCAGCCCATTAAAAAGTTATTGTAGCTTCTCCTACCAGAGCATGCAGAGTATTGAATGCTTCTATTTTCTAAATCATAACACTAGTTTTACTTTGCATTGTAAACATCCAACTTGGTACTTCAATCCATGAAAAAGGATGGATTCACCAGACTTAGAGGATGTTCATTTAGTTGTTTATTTATTTATTTTTTAGAAAAAAACAACAACAGACAGCCATAACACAAAACTATAATCATTTCAGATGGCAACTCTAACTCTATACAAAATAAATTGTGGTAGTCAGTAACAGTTTCATTTCTGGTTCAAGCAGAGTGAAACTATTATGGAATCACTCAATTCTGAAGAAAATATGGAATCACACTGTCAATATTATTTCCCAAAGCTAACACCTAATGTCACAGCTTGCAAATAGTCTGGATCTCAATCCAATAGAAAATCTGTGGGGGAAATTCAAGAAAATGGTCCATGACAAGACCTGCAAAGCTAAACTGACAACAGCAAGCAGAGAAAGTTGGAGCAAGATTGATGAAGGGTCCTGTTTGTCGCTCGTTAAGTCCATGCCTCACAGACTGCAAGCTCTTATAAAAGCCAGAGGTGGTGCAACAAAGTACTAGTTGTGTGGTGTAGTTTTTTTCACCCATGATTCCGTAACTATATAATCAGAATTAAGCGATTCGATAATTCACCTGAGTCACAATTCAAAAACAGTGGTACCGTCTTTCAATTTACAGTAATTTGCTGTCAAAACCCCCAAAAACAATGTAAATTCCTTGTTAATATTATGGCAACTTAGATTCAATTTTTGTACTGCAAAAATCTACAGATTTTTGTATATCCATCCATCCATTTTCTACCGCTTGTCCCTATCGGAGTTGCAGGGGGTGCTGGAGTCTGTCTCAGAACGTATATAAAAAAAAACTTAATTCAAAGGCAATTGTGTAATGCCATCATTTATTAATCTCTGTGACAAGCAGCCCTCTGAGGGCAGCCATAACTGTGATGTGGCCCACAATGAAAACAAGTTAGAAATCCCGGCTCTAAGGTAAATTCTGTACATTATTACATTACTTCATAAAACTGCAATAGTTGTTAGTAAAGTACACTCTATTGCATTTTTTAAATACAATATGTATTATCTAAAGTTTGTTTTTTTCTTTAAATGTTACATTCTAAAATCGTGCGGTTTTGGGGAGAAGGGGCAATCGCCAATTAGATTGATTTCAATGGGTGACGGTGGTTTGAGATACAAATGTTTTGAGTTAAGAGCTCTGTCACAGAACCAATTATCCTTGTAAGTTGAGGTACTACTGTAATAAAATAATAAGCAAAGGTGTAATAAAATGGGGACTAACATCTTTGTCGTGTGTTTTATTCTGATTATAATCATGATCACAAAATTAAAGACGAAATCACAAAATCATTCAATGATCAGGAACATTTTCAAGTAAAACAATTACGAGTGTCGAAATAAAATACAGCTTTAGCCTATTGACGAGGTGAGGAAGAAGGAGTGTCGATAAAGCGAAACAGGATGTGAAGCAACTTACCTTCAAAATAAAATTTAAAGATTTTTTTTCTGTCCCATCCACACAGTCTCTTTTACTCTGGCACGTTTGGAATGTAATTAAAAGGTACATACACAGATATACCTACAAACACATGACACATTATTAAGAACACATCATTTCAGGGATATGGAATGAGGCTTTTATGCCGAAAAGTCGCAGCAGAAGATGCATGTTTTTATTAGAGCCCCCCCGTCTTCCTTTTCCCTCGCCCAAGCGCAGACGTGACATGCGTCAAAAGTCGACAAGTCACCATCAACTTCGCGGATTTTATTGATTACTTCATCGATTATTGATCACCCTGTGATCCGTTGGTCCTTTTAGTCACCCGAGCCATGTTGCTCGTCACAGATACCGTTATCGCCTCTTGACGGCCGGGCAGCGGAAGTGAGAGAAGTGGGGAAGTTGTTCATGGATGCTGAGTAACTGAAGAGCAACCTGAAGACTGATCTGCCTTCTCTCAAGTTCAAGTTCGGGGCCACTTGGTAGTCCCCGCAGGACATGGACACCCACGTTAAGGAGGGACAACTTTACGTGCAGCATCAAAAGTTTGGCAAGGTAAACCTTACTATATTATTACTGTTACAACCAAGTGCTAAAAACGTGTAGTAAACGATCAAACCAGAAGAGTATATTGATAAACAGTAAGTTTCACATTGTTATCGTCCGATAAATACTAGAAATTAATTTAGGCTGCCAAGTGAGATGGACAAATTAAACCGATAAAGCACACAAACTACAGCCGGTGTTCTGGAAACATTTGCTACCCGTAAATTATTTGTTGCCCAACGCTACTGAGCATGCGCACTCATGCGCATCAACGCTAGAGGTTTCCTCGAACCAAACATCCACAGCAATTAAGGTGAAAAACGTTAATATGTTGTGGTTTCAGCATTTTTTTTTACATACCAGGAAACAAACCAAATCAAAAACGGTATAAAAATAAAATGCATGGCTGGTAGTTTGTCAAACCTTTTTCACCAAATACCACTTCAGAAAACACCTGTAGTACCACCATATTGACCAACATTAAAACACAGTAGCGTAGTAGGCCTAATTATTCATTAAAAGCAAGGCAGAGGTTTTATTCAACGAGTATATTTAATATTTTTGGCCACTACACACAGTTTGGACAGTAACAGTGTTTATAGGAAAATAAAACTATTTTTTAATCAAGTGATTCTTTAGCGCAGTGGTCCCCAAACTACGGCCTGCGGGCCGCATACGTCCAAAATCTGGCCCGCGGAAAGTCCCAAGTTAAAAAAAAGTAAATATATATATATATATATATATATTTTTTTTAATTATTATTTTTTAATCTGTCCTTTCTTGCCCATTCATCAATCCATTTTCTACCGCTTGTTACTCTTGGGGTCTCCTAGCCGCTCAGGCAAATCATATTGTCTAAAAATGCATTTTCCCATCGATAACGTGACGTCAACTGTGTGCTCTTTCAGTCATTTGGTGCACGAGGAAAAAAAATGGCGAAATCGTTTGGGAAACGTGTGTCCGTCCGGACAAGAAAGGGTAATTACCGTATACAGTTTATATATATATATATATATATATATATATATATATATATATATATATATATACATACATACATACATACATACATACATACATACATATGTATGTATGTGTGTATATATATATATATATATATATATATATATATATATATATATATATATATATATATCCAGCGCCCCCCGCGACCCCGAAGGGAATAATCGGTAGAAAATGGATGGATGGATATATATACATACATACATATGTATGTATGTGTATATAAATATATTTATATATACATACATGTATATATATATATACATACATACATATGTATATATAAATATATACTGTATATACACATACATATACATATATGTATATATATATATATATATATACACATACATACATACATATATATATATATATATATATATATATATATATATACACATACATACATACGTATATATAAATATATACTGTATATACACATATATATATACACATACATACACACATTATATATATACACACATACATACACACACATATACATACACACATTATATATATATATATATATATATATATATATATATATATATATATATATATATATATATATATAGCCCGGCCCCCGGCTACATTTTTTTAACCCAATGTGGCCCCCAGGTCAAAAAGTTTGGGACCCCTGCTTTAGCGCATCACTAGAAGGGCTATATGGATAAACATCGATTGATTGATATATGGAGTTCGAGAAGCACTGGTCTATACTGTATGGTGACAAAATGAATGTCAACAATAAGTGTTTTGACAAGCTCATATATGAATAATAATACAAACTAGAAAAGTACTTGTTCCAGCACCTATTTTGAACATTTTCAGAACATTTCATCCAAACCCGTTCCATTACGAATGTTGATAACTATCGAATTACGCAACTGGTTGGATTTATTTGTATTTTTATGAAGCAGCACACTTTTTCAGAACATCGACCTTGTGATGAGCTGCAAACAGTCATACACAATTACATTTTTTTTTTTAATACATTGTGCATGATGACATAGGAACCACTGAGACAGCATGAGGCATACAGCGCAAAACAATATATATATATAAAAAAAGTGATGTAATATTTAGTTACCATTTTACAAAGTGATTCTCACTGCGCTATGTTATCTTGTCCTTAACTCTCCTCGTTCCCAAGTGTGCCTGGCCAACCACGGCGAGTTGGCTTCACTGCCCTGGCCAGCGAGGCACACTGGATATCATTCATCAGCCATTGGTCTTTGACTTAATGGAATATTTTGTCTTTCTATTCTATTGTCCTTCCAGGACCTCCCATTAAGAATGTCAGAAAGAGCATTCATTTTTTTTCTGAAGATGATGAGACGTCTAAAAAAATTAATAATAATAAAAAAATAGTACGACTTCTTTAGAACAAAACCACATGGGCCAGAAAGTGCTGTCTGTGCGATCTTCTAAGCAAGAAAAAAGTGATTCACATATTTTGTAGAATTGTATATGCTAAATAAGAACACAGCCACTCTAAGAAGGTCTTTGTCTCTGTGCGTGTCGCGTTCTGGTCATATGACATGGATGGACAAAACATTTTGGTCCGGTTTCCTGCTCTGAAATCACCACTCTACAATTCAGTGCTGTTCAAATGAAAAGTACGCTGTACTTCAAACCTAGTCTGTGACAAAATAGCATTGTTGTGTTTTTGATGCATTAGTGGTCATTTGTGGCACACTTTCATGAAGTAGCCTTAAAGCCTCACATGTGGTTCCTGAATCTTCTGCCCTCGCTGAACAGCACAGATGTGTGTGGCAACATTTTTGGTTTCTGTTTAGCCTCTTTCCTGTTGCCCGTTTCCTGTCTTCGCACCCATTTTTGTCAGCGGCAGATGAAACCGAGAAATCCTGCTTTTAGCTCACACGCGTAAAGTTGTCGTCCGAGCAAAAGCAAAACACAGTGGAACTGGCTTATGTCGACCAGCTATGAAGCCACATTTACATGTTCTTATTATTACTAAAAATGGGCATGCTTATGTAGATGTTCATGGTCGACCACAATTTGAGATCTATAGGGGTCATTTCTGTCAAAAAAAAAGTATATGTTGAAATGGGTTGCAGTATTGTCAACTTTATGAGTATCAGTAGTACCACAACGTAACTGCTGTCTACTTACACAGCATTGAAACGTGCACACAGTGGTTTTTAATTGTAATTCTTTTTTTGTGCATGTATTTATTGTCATTGAAGTCAAGACACATGACAAAGTTAACGCAGTAGCTCTGTTAATTTATGAAAAGTACGCTAATACTTTTTATAGTTTATTATTCTTCGGTCAATGATCAACAAAATAAACAAACAGTTGCACATTCATAGATTGAAAATGAAAATGAAAATGTTGCAGACCGAAAGGGTTTAGGCTGAAGTTGAACACTTATAGCGCCTAACCCTATAAACAATGTCAAGTACAAGATGAACTTCCGAAAATTATGAAATGTCTTTTGTACAACATATTATAAATACACATTATACACAATATGAACACTGTTCAATTATATACACAGTAAAGGCATGTGAAATATCCTTATACGCGTGTTAAACCTTTGTACCAATTTATATACTATATACAAACAATTATACTTCCATTATTATTTATATCCCACATTTAGTATTTTAATTAACATTGATCATAGTATTAACTACTGTGTTGATTCAAGAGTGATATATTTTTCCAAGACATTGGTCTTAAAGTGTTTTTTAAATGTGTGAATGGACCTGGAACATTTTAAGGAATCATCCAAGCTGTTCCACAGTTGAACCCCCCTGACAGAAACACATCTACTTTTTAAGCTTGTTCTTATCTTAGCTTTCTGGAAGACAGCTGAACCTCTGAGGTCATAGGGATTCTCTCTGGGTTTGAACCTCTCCTGTAGACACCGAGGCAGCATGTGGTTATGAGCTTTGTACGTCACAATAGCAGTGTTGAGGTCAACAAGATCATGCAGTTTTAAGGTTTTTAATTTAATAAACAGAGCATTGGTATGGTCATGATAATCTGCATAATTTACAATTCTAATCGCTTTCTTTTGAAGTAAGAATATAGAGTTGATGTTTGTTTTGTAATTGTTACCCCAGATTTCAACACAATAATTAAGATAAGGGAGTACGAAAGAATTATATAACATATTAAGATAGTGTGTAAAATTCAGGCTGGTATCGGCGATACAGATCCGATACTTTGTGCAAATATACCTAATGTGTCTGGTAAAATTAAAACAAATATTTTTCAAGTGTTGCTGCTCTTGAGGAATCATCTCAAAACGATATAAAATTATAGGGCGAAACAAATGATGGCGTTATTTTGCACTGAATGCAAGATATTGACGCTGCACTTGCACATTACATACTAATAACCCAGGCGGACTAAAAAGTAGTTCCACCAATCACGTTTCATTTAGACTAGAGCTCAAGGATTTAGTTACATGACAGTGTGTTTCTGTCAATGATATACATGATCTCAAATAACAAAAGTATCAAACGTATCGATATTTTGATTTGAGAATTGATACTAGAGCATAAAGATCTGGTATCGGCAGTATCAATATTTCAGTATCGGCCCACACATCACTACTGATGAGGCAAGGAGAGTGTGGCCAACTCAGCATCTATAAAATAGCACAGTATATACTATGGACGTTTCGATCAGGGTTTTATGATGCCGATACCGATCACATATATTAACTCTACAATTTTCAATTAATGGTGAGTCCTATTGACAGTTTAACAATATCAACACAATATTGAAACTTGTTCCTTACTCTCTTTAATTACATACAATATTAGCCAAATAAAGTCAATAGTAATATAAATATCGACCTTGGTATCAACACCACCATTTTATGGATCAATCTGCTCTTCTTTTACATGTTGTGTACAGGCTGCAACAATACTGACACACCAACTGTTGTTGTTTTATCATCATATGTCTAACTCTTGTTAACCTATTTTAAATCCCTCTTAATATCTGCTTACTTTCTTCTATAATGTGGTTTAATCTAAATTTTTTTTAAAGTTTACTAAGCACGTATTAGCTTAGCAATTTAGCATGTCTGCTCCTGGCTTGTTCTCTCTGTGTAAGATGTTTAGCCTCGTCCTCCAGTGATAATGTACTCAGTAATGATACTTAAGAAATGCAATTTATTTTCCTTAATGGAGGTGAATATTATTAGTTGCTAGCCGCTTGTCAGCCAGTGGACTAAAAATAAATAAATGATAAATGGGTTATACTTGTATAGCGCTTTTCTACCTTCAAGGTACTCAAAGCACTTTGACAGTATTTCCACATTTACCCATTCACACACACATTCACACACTGATGGCGGGAGCTGCCATGCAAGGCGCTAACCAGCAGCCATCAGGAGCAAGGGGTGAAGTGTCTTGCCCAAGGACACAACGGACGTGACTAGGATGGTAGAAGGTGGGGATTGAACCCCAGTAACCAGCAACCCTCCGATTGCTGGCACGGCCACTCTACCAACTTCGCCACACCGTCCCAATACAGTGTTTGCCGGTGGAGATCGGCAATTGTGATTGGCAATCAAGAAGAACTGCACTATTTTTGGAATTTTGCCTATCTTTTACAATCCTTATGTGAGACAAGCACACATCTGTTTTTCTTTTTAATGCACTCTAACTCTTAAATAAAATCTAGCAAAATTCAGCTAACAATGGAGCTCATGGGAGTCGCTCTGTTTCACCTATAAAGCACTCTAATAAATATCCAGAAGCCTCCATCGTTGCTTTATATACACACTGTAAGTATATATGGTAATGTAGTAACAGGCACGTTCATAATAAGATGTAAGATTTACGTATTTTGCTCATTTTAAGCATTCGACGGCGTAATAATTTCACAAACGCATCGCAACATTACATTTTTCCTTCAACGCACCAACAGCACCAGTGTGCATCATGAATAAGCATCATGCAGCGTTATTGTTAATTGCTAAGCAAGAAATAGAAACTTTGAACATAATTAAACAATCACTCACTGTACAATGTCTGCTCTCACTGGGATGCCAACTGATGAGATGTTAATATAGTCTCTTTGAATGAAGAATCGATCATAATCCTCTTGCAGGCAAAAAAAAGTGCTGGAAACAAGCGTTTTTTTGTGTCTCTCTCGCTATCTCCGGGTCTAAATTGAATGTCAAAGTTGACCAACTTCCCAAATAATGGCCACATCCTTCTACTATCCAGGTGAGAGGCATGGTTATAATCTAGAATTAACTTTTACCAACTCAGAGGCGATGCAGCAGCAGCTCAGAAAGTCAACTTCCTTCCCGCACTGTGCGATTCAAGAACTCCTTCATTCCACACTCCATCCAGCTGTATAATCACTCGCCATACAGCAATAGATGACATCTGCCTATTACCTGACACCTGACATGTTAGCTACTTCTCTTTGTTTATAATGTCTATTTTCTATTTCCTGCTGGATCTACTCCCTATTTTATGCTGCTGCTGTCACATATACTGTATATACTGTAATATTGTACATGGTCATTGGTATATATTGTATATATGTTATAGACATAATATAATATATCTGTATATATATTATTCTGTACACATATTATGTTTATATTCGTATATGTTAGATTTTTTTAATCGCTATATTAGTCTATTTATACCTGCATTGTCCTTTCCATCCTTACACTTTTCATCATTGTAACTGAGCTACTGTGTTGAACAATTTCCCTTGTGGATCATTAAAGTTTGTCTAAGTCTAAGTCAAGTCTAATAAGCTAGCTACCTCTCTGTGATCACAGCGCCGCTAAAATAGTTTGTCAGTGTTAGCACTTGTAAAAACAAAATTGCTAATACTTGGTTAATATGCAGGTCACGAGATGTAAATAAAGTACTGTTGGCAGTTTTTTAGTGGGCATTATGAGTCAAATAGTGTACTCTCATTAGCTGCATTGTTAGCCACCCCATACTTGCCATATTGTATTAATTAAGAATGCATAGAAAAAAGAAAAACATTAGTTTTTGTCTTACATAGGGATTGTGGATGATACACAAAAGTCCCCAAAAAGTGCAGTTCCTTTTTAAAAACATTATTCTGCAATGGTGATTATGTACTTTTTCTTGAAAATCGTCCGGTATTGATGGCTGATTGGTGGCTGATTAATCGGCACATCCATCGTAAAAGCCATTCTGGAAAATTCACTTTACACTTCAAGGCTGCCTAGGCAGTTCGGCAACTTTTCTATCTCTCTTGGTTTGGCTTTATCTAGCAGGCAAACGCTACCATACACAATACTTCCATTACTCCAATATCAAATGATATCACAAGAATCCGAATACAAGTATTCACAAATAGAGGGTGCTGAGCTAAGGGGGTTCCACTATAGAAGCACAATATTAATTCTATTGACTGACAATTGCTGTGCCCATCAGAAATGGAAGAAGAACTGGTTCGTCCTCTTCCCAGCCAGCCAAAATGGCATCGCCCGCCTTGAATTCTTCGACTCGCACGGGTCAGGAGGAGCAGCCGTCGCTTCAGGCAGCAGCTCCAATGAGAAGACCAAAAAGCTGGACAAGAAGATCATCCGCTTGTCGGAGTGCATCTCCATCTTGCCGGCACTGACAGAGAGCTGTCCCAAAGACAACATGGCAGCGTTCTGTGTGGAAACCAACGACAAGACCCATGTGTTCGCTGCCGAGAAGAACGCCGCCAAGGAGTGGATGGATACCATGTGTGACATTGCATTTCAGGTATCCTTTCTGCTTTGGCCCCTCTATGAACACCAATTGCTAAATAAGTGCCATGTAGTCAACGAAACAGACATTTGGTGAAGACATCTTTCTGTCTCCTCAGGGTGGAAGTGGCAGCGGCAGTGTTTCTGGAGAATCTGATGGGGGATCCCAGGACTTGAAAATGTCAGAGAACCTTATCTACTACTCCAGAGAGGAGGGTGAGGATGTTGTAGCACAAACTAGTGGGAGGGCAGATTGATCCAAATATCAGTAGTATCGATACCATTGGTACTATCAGTATCAAATCAATACTAGCCGGATGGGGTTGAGATTTTTCAGTTCTTTGTGTGAATATTTCCCCAAATATCTGTGTTTTTATAAAAAGCCAAAGGAATTGAATGAGAGCCAATAGTGGTTTTTGCACTATTGACTTAATTTTCATCAAAACGTTCTATGTACTAACAGCAGAAAAGCGAATAATTGTATTAGTTTGTTAATTGTTACATTGTCTTACAATATTGTATGCAAATTATTTTTTCCCCCCACAAATTATTTGTTGTTGTTTCTGATTATAATTATGATCAACAAATTAAAGGCAAAAATAACAACATGTTTATATAATTTAAAAAAATTACAAGTAAGAAGTATCGGTACACTGTATTTACTCAGTATTAGATTGATGCCAACATTTGCGGTATCGCCAAACCCTGGCACAAACAATCAATGTTGCGTGCAATGTTTTTTACGCAACGTATGTGATCTATACATGTCCTAACTGTGCTAAACTGGGTTTTTATATGTTATTTTCTTCGTTTTCTCTTCAGTAAACAAGTTCTGGGTGGGCATCCAGCGGACCGAGGCTTCGGATCGCTGCGGGCTGGCAGGTCACTACTGGCTTAAAGCCGAAAGCAATGTCTTGATCTTGAAAGATCCCAAAACAAAAAGGAACGTCTTTGTCTGGCCGTACAAGCTGCTGAGGAGATACGGGCGTGATCGGGTGGGTTTAAGAACGCGACTGCATGTGGTCTGAGCATCTTCTGCTTTATGGTCTGTGGTTATGTTGTTTTTTTTTGCCACTCACCAAATTGCAAAGTAACGTCAAAAAATGACTCTGCAAAGCAACAAGAAGGGATGATTAAATGGAGTGCAGTAGTACATTAGATGAGACTGAAAAGCAAAACAAGCATACTCTTTTTCTTCTCACACATTGACTGATATCACTTCTACAGGTGATGTTTTCCTTCGAGGCCGGCCGGCGCTGTGACTCGGGCCCTGGTAACTTCACCTTCGACACCAAGCAAGGCAACGAGATCTTCACCCTCGTAGACCAGGCCATCAAGTCACAAAAAGCCCTGGCTGAGGAGTGTCCCCTGAGCTGTCCCATCAACTTTGACTCGGAGTGTCCGCCATCGCTGCAACACATACGCAACACTGGCACCACTGCACCCGGCAGCGGAGACAGCAGCAGCTGTAGCAGCTGGGAGGCCGATGGTGATTCGGGCGGCAGCAAGCCGGGCTCTGCAGACGGTGTGCTCGAGAATAGAGAGGGAGGAGATGCAGCAGGAAAAGGGCAAGGAAGCAGTGGAGCTGAGAGACACAAAGGGAGGAGTTTACCAGAATTGCCAGCCATACTGGGGGTTGTGAGTGAAGGAAACACACCTCCACGGTCACCAAGAGGCCAGCGGGCGCTAAAGGGTTCTTCCTCTGCTGATGAACAGGCCGCTCTTTATTCAGAGCCGGCTGATGCAGTCCGCCTGCCTTTGCACACTGCTGACAGTCTCTACTCAGACCCAGTGGACAGCATCAAGAACCAGAACCCTCCGAGCAGCACATCCACACAAGTGCCGGTCTCTCGACTGCGACCAGCGGGTGGTGAGTCCTGTGGAGGCGGGGCTCCAGCAGAGCACCACCACGTTGGGAGCAACCAAAGAAAAGCCCCCGACCTGTATTCACATGTGTATGATCACATCAGCCTGGAGCTGAGCCACAAGACGAGCACAATCGGTCTAAACGGGCCAACCAATGCAGGGGGGCGTGGGAGAGGTGGAGGCAGAGGAGTGAACAGAAACGGCGGTCAAGCAGAGGTCGCATCCCCTGTTCCAGCTCTGGAGCATATTTATGATGAGCCAGAGGGTTGTGCAGCACATCGAGGGACAAGTGTTTACAACGAAGCCCGTCTGGAGCCTCATGGTCAGAAGAGGCCAGAGGAAGTGGCGCCCCTGACAGGACCGGAGGGAAATTACAGCACAGTCACCCACGGAGAGTTCCACAAACACTCCCCAACGAACCAAAGAGCGCAGAATGCTCCGGTTGCAAGATGGCCCAAACCTGTCACGGCCCCCAAACCCAGCTGGGGCACTTTTGGTCGTAAAGAGCCTGTACCGTTGCCTCGCGGGAAAAATGGCGCATCTGTCAGTAACTTAAACAACAACAACAACATTTGGGATATAAGTGGAGAAGGGGACCAGGAGCTGTACAGCAAAGTATCAAAACAGAAAGCTATACCTTCTAAATCCTGGTTGAACCAGCCCAAAGCGACACCGCTGAGGTCACCTGACATTATCTACGACAACTTGGGAGATATTTGATAATCGCAAGAAACTTGTCAAGCACAACAAGACAGCTTTACTTTTCATAGCATATTTTTCAGGTGTGTCCACTGCGGACTCTAAACAATTGAGATCAAGTATTTCTCATAAGCTCTCGGCTAAAAGAGAGCCACCTCCTTTTTTGAGGTGGTTTCACAAATTGAGGGAGTGAGTCTTTGTCTTTAAGAGACATGCGAGAGAGTTTGGATTCTGGAACCAGCTGAGTTCTGTTTTTACAAAATGTCTGTCGCCCATACGAAATGACAGCACCGCTGCATTTTTGTCTTGGTGAAATCTGAGACCATTCTGGACAGCCAGAATTTATTTGAAAGGTTCAGAAGGATCTATAAGAACTAGTATTTCCTGCACCGATTCTTCTCTTTCCTTGCCAGCAGTGCAGAGAGATTTAAATGGGCTCTAGTACGGGAGCTGTTTCACCCTAAGGCTCCACGTGGTGGAAAAACATACTGTTATGCTTTTGCAGGAAGCATGCGATAGGAACCCAATCCCCTATTTGGCTCAAGGAAACAGACAAAACGGGGTCACGTGACTTTAACTGCAGAGGAAGGTTGACAGAAACTACTTCAATCTCTCGTTGTTCATCTAAATAAGAAACCCTGCAATTAGCTGAAAATGTGTAAAGGTGCATCTCAATAAATTATAATATCTTTGAAAAGTTAATCTATTTCAGTAGTTCAATTGAAAAAGTGAAACTATTATATTCTATGGACTCACTAAACAAGATGTGTCCAAACTATTTCAAAATACTACAACATTTGTGAGAAAGTCAAAACAAATAGGGCTGTCAATAATACTGAGTTAACGCATGTGATTAATCACAAAAAATACTGCATTAAACATGTATACACGCAGATTAATCACACAATGTATTGTGACTGTTCATGCTCTTTTACCTTAACCACGGATGGTTACCTGAAAGGCGGCGCAAGTTGCTATTTGGTCAGTGATCAGGCCAATGCATACGTTAGTGCAACAATGAGTGAGGAGACTGACTGGTGTGCTGCTGGCAAATTTCACTAAAACTGTTACCAGGTTTTGAGCAAATAAATGATGTGCATTCAAGTAAACCATTTACAATTTTTCCTGGATGACATTATGACAATAAAACTGCATATGTCCAAATTTTGAGTATTTCTTTAAGTCAATTTAAGTTATACAATCTAGTAATAACCTGTGATTAATCACGATCAATCCAAATTTAAAAGTGTGATTAATTGGATTTAAAACACACACACATATATATATATATATATATATATATATATATATATATATATTGATCGTGATATATATATATATATATATATATATATTGATCGTGATTAATCACAGGTTATTACTAGATTGTATAACTTAAATTGACTATATATATATATATATATATATATATATATATATATATATATATATATATATATATAGTCAAAAGCTTTTGTATCAATTTCAGTTACAGCAGACTTCTAACATTTGAGCTTTTTCTCCTTGAGAGGAAGAGCTGCAGGCCGCAAATGATAAATAAAAACACCAAAATTCAGTAGCTTTGAAAAAATGGTCAAAACATAAATATTGTAAACTGTTGAGTTGTGCTATAATCAGCCTTTAATTGCTCTAAACCCTGGCTTATGCTTTTGTGACTATAAATACCAACCTACACTATGCTAGCTTGCTCGTCGCCCACCAAACTATCCTGCAGAGTGTGACCTGCTCCCCCCCAAAAATCTGACCATAAAAGTTACTATTTGGGCACCTTGTACTATGTACTTGTACTATATCACTTGTTGAGAAAGCACGAACCTTATTTTTTTTATTCTGGATCAAAATTTGCAATGGAAGTGACTGATGCGACAGATTATTTGCATCTCCAACAATTGGTTCACAAGGAATGAATCTAACAAGCTCATAAAGAGTTGCTATAGTTGCTTACAGAGTTGACCCTCTTGGACCCACCATTAAGAAGGCATTGGCCAAGATGATGTAAAAATTATGCACGAGTATTATCCCTGTGTGCTTCAGTCTGAATTGAACGCTTCAAATCAAATAACCTTTGCAGGATATTCTTATTGATTGCGATGCACCTCTATATGTAAGAAACAGCTGGGCTGTCTGTAAATAGAACTAACAATAAACAATGTCGAAGAAAAGTCCAAACAGTTCTCCAAAGGTGTCAACATAAGTATTTTGCTACCAAGGTCAGTCATTTTCGCCAAACAGATGTTCTGTCCTGAGCTAAAAACAAGTATGACCTCATCTTTCGCTTCTCGTCTTCTGCCACACTTTGTTTTTATTGTTTCACTCCATTTCCAGCCACTTCATTGCACCGTTAAAACATGAAACAACGGGCTTTCATTCGGACTTTGTTGTCGTTCTGCTCTCTCTGCCTCACCGTGTCCGTTGTGTTTTGAGAGTTGCCATGGCGCTGGTGAAACTGGGGCAGGATTGTGTTGAGCATTTCAAGTGCAGACAGAGGTAGATTTAACACAAGATGGCTTAGGACAGAAGCCCAAATCAGCCATTTAGCAGCATGAAGAATTTAAAGGAGTTTATTTAGAGCTTACAAAAGAGAAGATGAGAAAGACGTTCACACGATAAATGTTGGCAAGAAAGAGCTGCATGTGTCATTTGGCTTGAAAAACAGGGACAGTCTGTTCCCTTTCGAGGCTCCAGTTCTCCTTCGTCCCTCTGCTTTTTATTTCTCCAACTGCTACCGGAGTGCTTTTTGAAAGATACCCACGTTACATTTGGAGCTTCCCAATTCTGCCAATCCCCACCTGTGTGTTTCTTCAGGCCAAGCAGGAAAGAAATGAGAAGCCAAAAGGGGGACAGACAAACTTCTGTGTTTCTCATTAAACTCTAATCGAACTTAGGACAAACAGAGCCAGACACATGTGGCGCATGGTAGGTTTGTCTGATTCTTCTGCTTCTTGAAATGACTCAACACTTCCTCACTGATATCCAAAACTAGCTGCATAGTTGCAGTCTGTCAGAGGGAGTATAAACTCTTACTGTCTGTTTTTTTTCATTCCGTCCCTGACGTGGCAACAGCGGTTCGGCCTGTTTGGAGCTTTAATTGCTCAAGACCCGTTTAGGAGGCAGTTTTTTGTAACCTAACAGATCATTCTGAAATGACTAATAACCACATTTTAATACAGGTTGGTTTGTCAAAAACAACAACATTCCATCATTAGAGCTAGTGCACAGATCTATGTGAGTGCATTCAAGGTTGATGGTACGCTGGCTCATATTTTTAAAGACGGAGATGTCTGGCTAACTTCCATGTTGTTCCATGAACTTGCAGCAACTCTTAATTGCATATTTGTTTGATGGTGTTTTTGTGTTTAAGGGATTAAATAATATATATGTTTGGAGGCCAAGTTGCTGCACATTTGCCTCAGTCGGCCATTGTATGGTGGCCTCACTACATGGTTTCACATCAACATCTGCTGGTGCATTTCACTTCAGAAGAGCAGGCCACGCCGGCTATAACGCAACTAGTAAAAAGTCCTCTTGCATACTTTGCTCAAGCTTGAGTATTAGGAAACAGTGTGTGGGTGTAGGCGTGTGTTAGCATGTTCCTTTTCAGGCAGCATGGTGATATGCATCTTCTGCCGCACATTTTATCTACCTCATGTCTCATGTTGTTTTTCCGCTATTAGGGTTTTAGCTGGGCCTGCAAACACGCCTGAGACGCTCTCACTTTGACCACCAATTTTTATTTTTAGTGTTGTGTGGTCAACCAATTGAGTTATGCGCCTCTGAAGCTGCAGAAGTTTGCCACACTCAAGAGGAAATTATTGTACCGTACTTTCATTCACCTGTTTCAGACCTTTGTGTACGTTTACACATTATTTATATCCTACTTCATATTGGCCAGTGAATGTGCAGACTCTACTTTTTAGACAGTGTAGGAGTGATTCGCCTCACAGCAGATGAACTTCCTTCTTCTGTTCACACTCAGGGCTGCTGGGATGCACTTAAATTATTCTCAGTCTGTGACCTGTGTAGAAAGTGCATTGTGTTGTATTATCACTCTAGCCAGAACTGCAGGAAAGACAGCATGTCAGAGTGCGCAAGATATATATTTTTTTTTATTGTGAGGTGCCAATTCGATTGCTTCAAAATGAAACACAAAGAACAAAGCAGGAAGTTGCAGCATTAATATCATGCTGAGTTGTTTAAAACTATAGCCCTTAGCCTCTGACATAGAGCAATATCCCTTATGTTTTTTTTTAACATTTAAATGAAGCAAGAAGATGGCAGTTCTAATCATTTAGACACATTTAAAATTCTCCCACCAAAATATCAAAATACACCATGGTGTCACTGACACAACTGTATACTGTATAATCATCAATGAACAAAATACAAAAGCCAAACAGTAACACAACACTCAAACTTCTTAAAATCTGACATTTCTGTCATATGGCAAAACTTGAAAAGTCTCTGAAACTAATGAAATATAAGTGCACACACCCACACCAAAATAGCCCTTTTGCTATCTCGCTTCTCCTTACACGGTTAGCAGGCTGAAAGAGGAACTGCTTCATGTTTTTATATTTAAACCACCTTATGAAATTTACACACAATGACAGAAAAGATGCGAGGGAAAACAAAGAACCAGGGAAACGAGCAAGTAATGTCAGTATGAGGACTTAGTGGTTTGCACAAATTCTCTGTGCAGACAAAAGAGTCGTTGTGTTTGTCATTTCTGAATGCGGAAGTCCTGTGACATCACAACGCCATGAGGTAATTTCTCACTGGTCGTCGCTGGATGTGACAAGGTTCAACATGGGGGTGGAATGGCGGGAGACTGATTAAAGCCTGGTTATACGTGTGTGTATGTAAAAGAGATGATGCTCTTATGTGAGGAATATATAATTAGTAATAATGGATGGAGGCAACACACTAATATGAGTTTGAATCAATTGCATTGTGTGTGGGCAAATCCTTGCAAAACGGGTCAGATGTGTACATGCATGAACTTGCATTGACCCCATTTCGAACATCACACACACACTAATACGTAGAAACGTTCAGTCATATTTACAATTTCCAAAATTAAACTAAAACATGTTGTCTCTTATCTTCATTCATCTCGTCCTACGGCACCTTTCAACTCCCGCAGAGAGATTCCTGAGCTGCGGTGAGGGAAAGCAGAGAGGCCTTCTTCTGTGTTGCTTTTGTCTGGCTTTCATTAAAACGGAAAAGCTGTGTTAAGACCAGGATGCAGCAACAAGAGCAATGTCCAGGTCTACATGCTGGAAATGTTTTTCCCCATATAAGACTTGTGGGTTGCACACACTTAAATCCTCTTTAATGTCTCATTTGTTTTTAATGTACACACTTTCAGTGATTTGTTTCCCTTCTTATTATCTTTGTCTTATTTACAGGGGGGGATTGGGTGACTGTCATAATTTCAAACACACACATGCGCACACACACACACACACATACAAACTAACTGAACCAGTGTGGTGATTACTAGCGATGAGTGAAATAATTCAGTCAGCTGACCCAGACATAAAGTGACTTTTGCTTCTTTAGTCGCACTTGATATCAGCAAACCTCAAAATGGAAATAGCTGTGTCAAAGAAACAATTATTTTGGCTAAATAGCCAGAAAGTGTACACAATGTATTCCACCAACTTCCTGTATTGCTCTCAATTAGAACTTTCCTTCACTCACCCATCAGTCCTCTTCCAGGTTTATTATGGAGCTGTCGTCGCACTGTTCCTGATGAGCAGAGACGAAGGCCTGATGGCTGCCACTGCTTTGGAAGGTCAAAACGGGACGAGAGGCCTTGGCAAGTGGGAGTCCCAGTGAAGACGAACAAGAGAAGGGCATGGGGGACACGGTCGCCTTGATCTTGCTCTTCATTCCTAGCTGACGAGCCTGGTTTGGTTGCCAAAGGGAAGCAACACACTTTTAAAATTTTACACAAAGTTTATACCAAGTCTAATCTGCCAAACTATGCACAAAGCAAACGACTATAGGCAATCTTAGTAAACAAGGGAGGAAATACAAGCGAAAACTACTGTACATCTAAAGCATTTGTACTGAACACTGAAAACATTCAGTAAAGCTATATGTGGAAATACTTGATTAAACAAACTAGTGTACATAAAGATCTTAAACTAAATGAATCAGTCAGAGAAACAGTATTATCAGACACTTATCATGGGACAGGGGAATGATCAAATAATCTCTGTCTCGGCCTATTTCTTTTAGACATGTTGAGCTATTGAAGTGCAAGTTGTGCAGTGTTTATTTTTATTCAAGATTTTATTTTATTGGGGACGGCGTGGCGCAGTGGAAGAGTGGCCGTGCGCAACCCGAGGGTCCCTGGTTCAATCCCCACCTAGTACCAACCTCGTCATGTCCGTTGTGTCCTGAGCAAGACACTTCACCCTTGCTCCTGATGGGTGCTGGTTAGCGCCTTGCATGGCAGCTCCCTCCATCAGTGTGTGAATGTGTGTGTGAATGGGTAAATGTGGAAGTAGTGTCAAAGCGCTTTGAGTACCTTGAAGGTAGAAAAGCGCTATACAAGTACAACCCATTTATTGTGGTGGTAAACATTTGAACAACAACCCTTGTATACAAATGTTTAATCAAATGGCAGTAGACATAGACAGACTGCGTATTTCTTTATAAAGAATAGGAAGAAACGACAGCACAGTGCTTGGATATTTGTTTTGCCACTCAAACAATTTGCATGGCAGCGGCCTTATCGAGCACAGTGAGTCACACTGCCAACAACTACACACTTTTAGGCCACGCCGATACAACAAAAGAACGCAAACCGACACAAAGTTCATAGCAATTAGTTTACAAACAATGGCTGGTGAAACATTAACATCCACCCCTGTACTACTACTATCAAGGAGAGGTGTACAATCTATTATGGTCAGTATAGATCATTGCTGACATTTTCATGTTCCACTGACGAAACAGTGTTTTATGATAAGACGAAAATATTCTAACTACATCTTAAGCTCTACAAGACCTCCTGTGTACATGCTGAGTCACTTCCCCAATCTCTCAAAAATGAAACACACTGACAATGAAAACTGACTGACTTCACACTTTCATACATTATAGTGAACCATAACGAGTTATTGAAAATGTTTAAATTTGTTTCTAAAAAAAACAGCAGCAGCTCATGAACTATCAAAGGAACTTGTTTACCACCCTGCTCATCTCTGTACAATTATTGGACAGAAGTTTTTCATTCTTTGTCTTTGGTAACCAAATCCTCTAAGTGGATTATTCGGGGTAGCCCCTCAGTCATCTTCTGGTAGCATTCAGTACTTTGTTCGCTAGAATACTTTTTGTGCTTAACTGGTAGGCTGCAGCGCTTCCCTACCACACTCGCTTGATCAGAGATATTTATTATTTCCTTAAATTGGAGAAAATTAGGCTGATATTGAATGGTTGTTCTGTAAAATTTCAAGACATATAGGGTGCTTTCTTAAAACATGTAAAGACTAATCTACAGGTTGGCCCTGATTGAGATATGGTTAAATTGTGAATGACTGATTAGCTTTTTGTTTGCTTTTGTGTATTGCTGCACCATGTTAGGGCCATTCAGAAGTACAGTTGTCTTTGGCTTTATATCAATATCTGCCTGCACTTATTTGCCTATTTTTTGGGGTGGGGGAAAAAATAACATTTGATTTGTATTGTATTGTATTTCTGTTAACTGTGTGTCAAAACATTTAAATAAAAATGTTTTTTTTTTTTTTTTTTTTTTAAATAACTTGTTTACCTGACGCGGTTGTCTGCTGACTGTGGCTTTAGCTCCCTCTGGTGGTTGAGACTGCTGTCTATGTGTAGCTGGCTGCAGCCTAGATGCACAAATCATTGTCAGATGTTCTGGATTATAAAGCTCGATGACAAACGTCGAACCACTGAGCAGGTGCTGACCTGTAGGGATATCGCGGCTGGGAAAGCAGGCCTCGGCTTCTGAGGTGAGGGTAAAGGTTGCTGCTCAGAGAGTGGGGATTGAACACACATTCCTCGTCCATCTGGGTGAAGCAGCCCTGACAGAAAAGCATGAAGTATGACCCAAATGTGCAATGATAGCACAAATCTGCTTCTGGGCTTCTTTGTAATTGTTAAGGCAGTGTACAGGTCACCTGTATAACCTGCATGGCTTCAGGTGTGGGATCCTGCACTGGCAATGATAGGGTGCAAGGCAACAACAATTCTCTTGAGACCACCGGCTTCAGGAGGAAGGAAAGAGATGCCGAGGGTTGGAGGACATAGTGAGAAAACACAGCTGTGTCGCGTACAAAAACACACAGGGCACACAGCATGAGTGTGTTGCATAATGCGGTTTCCTTTTTGATTAAAATGAACAGAGATTACACTGTTGGCATGTGTGCCCACCATACAAAGACCAGTTAAACCCCCCCCAAGTGTTATAACTCATGCACCTGGGCCTCCAGTTGCCGACCTTTGAGTGGATTCTACCTGCAGCAGGAGGAACATGTCACGACTCTGAAAAAAAATCATCAAGAAAAAAGGATGCTAACATTTCCTATTCTTCTGTAAGGCCTCAGAGAGTGTTGGCGTTTTACTAACGGTACAGTGCAACACGGAAAGTATTCCCAATTTCCCAGGAGTATTCACTTTTTGCACATTTTATTAAAGCCTTATTCCAAAATTAAACACAGTCGTCCTTCGTTTATTGCTGTTAATTGGTTCCAAAAATGACAACGATAAATACATTTCCGCTAAATAGGAATTATTAATTATAAATCTAATATTTTCAGAGCTACCGCAAAAAAAAAAGTTCAAATATTTTGCAACATTGTAAGAGCCCCCTGAAATAACACCCTTTAGTTACCTTTACACTCTTTTAATCCAATAGAGCAATGCTGCCTGAGGCTGAGCTAATCAGTGGCCACGATACAGAAAACTCCACTCTAATTTAGCTGTAAATATGATTAATTGGAGATTTTTAGAATTTGCCTTAAAAAAAAAAAATACTCCAAAGAATCTGTGATGTGGTGAAACATGATGTGGCGAGGGTCAACTACAAATAGTTTTTACCTCAAAATTATACACACAACACCCAATAATGACAACATGAAATAGAGTTTTTGAAAGATCTGCCAATGCATTACAAAAAAATAAAAAAATACATCACGAGTAAAAGAATTCACAGCCTTTGCTCAACACTTTGTTAATGCACCTTTGGCAGCAATTACACTTTGGGCTTTTTCACCCATTCCTCTTTGCATTACCTTTCAAGCTCCATCAGGTTAGATAGAAAGTGTCACAGCACCATTATTTTCACATGTCTACAGAAATGTGAAAATGGGATTGTAGTGTGGGCTTTGGCTGGGTCACTCAAGGACATTTACAGAGTTGTCCTGAAATCACTCCTTTGATATCTAGGCTGTTTGCTTCGGGTTGTTGCCTTGGTGAAAGATGACCCGTCGCCTCTCACTGAGGTTATGAGCGCTTTTATGCAGGGTTTCTATGTACATTGAAATATTTTTTGAAGGTTGATCAGTGGCTGCGTCTGAGCATAATTTTCATCACCATGGCAATTGTGGTCTTCTACACATGTGATTTTTTTATGTTGTCATTGTGGGATTTTGTGTGTCTTCTTCTTACATTGTATTCCATTTTGGATTATGGCTGTAATAACAGCAGCTATAGTAATTGTGGTCTTCACCTGTAGTGTGTGGCAGAGAGCATGAAACCAGTTGTGGTTGTTCTCCATCTCATCCCAGTCCAGCTGCCAGCAGGTAGTGGGGCGGATCACCAGCGGCAGGCCGTACAACATGCTTTCACACATGCCATCAGCACGCAGGGCCCTGCAAGCACACCCAACCGTGGCCAGTTTAAAACATAACTTTGTCCCTAGTTGAACAGGCTAGTATGCACAGTATGCAAACAATAGGGATCCTTGTTGGTTTCACATCTTGTGTTGCAATCCATGCAAGAGCCCCAAAATAACCTCCCCATTTTGTCTTGTTTTTGTCAACGGCGAGCCAAATATTTCCTCACAAACAATGTCTTGACAACATAACTGGCGACTTGGACATGTTTTTCAGCATCAGAGCAGAGGACTTGAGCAGAACACAGTGGACTCTGATGATGCAAGGACAGGGTTTCATCTTGGGAAGTCTTCCACTGCTGTGCACCATCAAAGAATGGAACCATTCATTGTCAAAGAGGTTTAACAGAATACAAGCCACAATACATCCATGGTTCACACACACACACACAAACATGCGCACACACTTCCTGTTTCCCGCCATAAAGATGATGAAGGCTTGACAAGGAAACTTTTTTCATGCTACTTGAAAACAATGTTACTAGATTAGCTCTTGTTCTTACTTGATTGCTCTCAGCTTCTGTGGTACTTGGCTCTGATTGGTTGCACCCTTTGAGACAGACATGAAATCACGAACACTCTCTGTCTTCACACCAAGCTGGGGGGTCAGTGGGATGAGGGCGGGGCTGATCAGACGCTCCTGCTTGTCACACTTAATGCACACTAGACAGCAGCCAAAGAGCCATGAGCTACCACAACATTTTTTATTTGTGGTGGGAGAGGAACATACTTGGAATGTGATTCTCCAGTGGGCTGGGCAGAAGAAGGTGGAGGTGTTCCTTGTCCCCGCCTTGCTCTTGAAGCCATGCTTTTAACACAGACTCCACTGCAATCACATTGTTGTCCACCTGCTGCAGGTCCACCAACAACAGATTATCTGCAACAACGTTAATAATTAGATGGCGTTTTCTGACTCCACATGGAACGCAAACTGACACAAAACAGGCAATTATGTTTCTAACCACTAGATGGAGACACAAGACTTCGCTCACAGTGGAACCTCTTCCATTATTTTCATTTCCTTTCCTTCTGCTGTCATTCACACATCTAATTGTTCATGCACAGGAGAACTTCCTTCTAGTCACATTCTCTATCTGCCAGAGGTGGGACCAAGTCATTGTTTTGCAAGTCACAAGTAAGTCTCAAGTCTTTGCCCTCAAGTCCGAGTCAAGTCCCGAGTCAAGACAGGCAAGCCCCGAGTCAAGTCCAAAGTCAAGACTGGAAAGTCTCAAGTCAAGTCCTAAGTCCTGCATTTTGAGTTTCGAGTCCTTTCAAGTCCTTTTAACCACAGACTAATATATTAACACAGATTGTGTATGCTTTTCAAACGCTGTATTTATTTATTAAAACAAGTGCATTTTAAATTGCAGGAAAGAAAATTGTGCTGACATTGCACTTTATAATAGCACTATTAACCAGTCATTTTAAACATTAACTCATTCCTTTACAGAACAAACACATTGAAAAATAAAGTGCAAATGTACTTATTTGTACAAAAGTGTTAACATTGAAAAAACATGACATATACGTGAACATAACAAAAAAGTTTTACTTTTTATATGTCAGGGCCCTATGCTGCATTGCATTTGCAAAAGACCAAATTAGCCAAGAGTCTGTCAGTCATTTGTGCACGATGGGGGCGTAGTATGATGCCACCATGGCTGAAAACTCGCTCCACTGGAGCACTGGAGGCAGGCACTGCCAAGACTCTCATGGCCACTCGGAACAGTGAAGGAAGAGTCTTCATGTTCAATGCCCAGAACAAAAGGGGGGAGAGAGTTGTTTTGGGTTGGTGCACTACTTGTAAGTGTATCTTGTGTTTTTTATGTTGATTTAATAAAAAATAAAAAAAATAAAAAAAATTATTTGTTGTGCGGCCCGATACCAATCGATCCACGGACCAGTACCGGGCCGCGGCCCGGTGGTTGGGGACCACTGAGGTAAACAACCAACAGTATGTCAGAAAGCTAGCTAAAACGGTACACATATTCATAATATAGTATACATTTTAACTGACCTTTATTTTACTATTTTTGTCTTTTTTTAGGTGGCTAAAATACGCGGTGCTGCTGACCGCCGTCTAACGTTACGTGTGATATATTGACTAACGTAACCCTGCTTAAAAAAAATCACTGAACAAAAAGTATGAATAAGTTAGTGAACTGCAACAGATTCCCGTGTTTGCAACAACGTTATAACGTTAGCAGTGAGTTTACAGCCTCAATGATTTAACTACACAGCAAATAAAAGTCACGTTACTTAGCCAATAAACGTTATCTTACATTCAAAACTTACCGTTCTTTGTGCAACTTCAAATGCCGGACGAAGTTGGAAGTTGTTGCCTCTCCATCAGTAATTTTCGAACCGCATGTGTTGCATACTGCAAACCGTTTTGTGTTGACCACCTCGTAATTTTTATACCCAAACAAAATTATTTTAGGTATCATTTTTTGTTCACTGGCGTGTGGTTTGGACATGTCTTCTTCGTTGGTTGTCCTGCAATTTGATTGGATGAATGCTGTGTGATGAAAACAAAGTAGATCTAATTTGATTGGCTGTTGTACTGACAGCACACCAGCTGACACACGCAACGCTGATAGACAAGTACACAATGAAAAATACGGAGCGCTCCCGAATAACTTTTTCATCTTTGGGTTTTGGGGAAAGTAGCAAGTCATGTCAAGTCATGTCAATTCAAAAGGCTCAAGTCCAAGTGAAGTCACAAGTCATTGATGTTAAAGTCTAAGTCGAGTTGCAAGTCTTTTTACATTTTGTCAAGTCGAGTCTAAAGTCATCAAATTCATGACTCGAGTCTGACTCGAGTCCAAGTCATGTGACTCGAGTCCACACCTCTGCTATCTGCTGGTCAATAATGAAGTTATTGATTCACTAATGGTGACTAAGTGAAAGTTGAAAATAAAGAGACACTGTTGGTGTGAGACAAGGGAGATGTGAGTATTAAATATTTGAAACTTTAAATTCCCTAGAATCTAATACAACATTTCACATAACAGAACCAGCTATATATAACTCTGGACTAAAGGGAATAATCCAGAAATAAGTACTTGATCTTTAGTCATATAAAATATATCTGTCACTTTTTGAGGGGTGAACTTGTGGTCTGATCACATCTAGGGGGAAAACAAAAGAATGAACTAACATTAAGAGGATGAACCAACGGCAACATTTCTTCTGATGTTCTGCTCCAATTCATTCATGTTTTCCCTAGAAATAGGAAACCTTGAGATAAGTTGCTCCCAAGTCTTGCACTCTCTACATTTAGCAGCATGCTAAATGTAGATTTACTGAGCAGAGAAAGTAAACAAAACATTTGGGAACTAACATATTAGAAGAGAGAGAAGCTGGGCTTTGAGAGCAAATTCCAAAGGTGAGGAGACAGGGTGTGTGTTGTCATTGTGATGGTAATAGAGAGATAGGAGGAAGAACCTTGGGCGGTAGATCGAGATGGAAGAAACTGAGTTGAAGCAAATCAATAGCAATTCCCATATGCTGTGGGGCTTGGAGAGTGGGAAAGCAGAGGCGTGGAGTAAGCAAGTGAGGGAGAGAAGAATTATTAGAGCTGATATACACTCAGCAGCAGGGGAAAGAATTGTAAATCACAGCGAGAAAGACAAGAGAAAGCGTAGGAAATTAGTGCAACATAGCAGGGACGAAGGTAAACGAGAGATGCTATGATCAGGGCCCGCTTAATTGGGGGCCTCGGGGCTTAGGGTTCCCCCCCACCCCACCCCAAAAAGAACCTCAACAACTACCCCTAAACCTTAACACCCTTCTCCCCCAAACTTAACCCCCCCCTGCCATTTTACTCAACAGAACAGCAACAATGCAAAATGATCAGACATTTAGGAAAATAATTTACTTCATAAATGCATCTCTTTGCGAGTGTAACAGACGCCAGTCAACTTCAAGAACACTACGGTTTGGGAGATTGCCTGTGCTTTTAGCTCATTGTCCGAACGCACACCTCTCACACCGGCAACCTAGGTTCGCGCCCCACTGAGAGAAGTAGGAAAAACAACGCAGCCGAAAGAGAGTACACAATCACTACACGCAGCAGAGCTTTCTGTGATTGACAGCTCTGACCACCAATCATTGCATTCTACCATCAAACTCGGGGGCCCCTGATTGGGTGGAGGCCCCTGGGCTTCAGCCCAGATAAACCCATGCATTAATGCGCCCATGACTATGATGAAGGTAAAAGGACCGGGGCTTCTCTGTAAGACATCCTTTGCACACAGTTCTGACTAAGCAGGATGGGTTTGAAAATTGAATTCAAAAGCACACAGCTAAGATATTAAAGAAGTATCTTCAGGGCAACCTTGTGAATGTTCTTGAGTGACCCAGCAAGAGCCCACAATTGAATCCCGTTGAACATCTCTAGAACACCTGTGCACTGACACTTCCTATGCATTCTGATGGAGCTTCAGAGGTGAGACAAGAGGAATGGGTGAAACTGCCCTAAATGTGTCCAGCTAGTGGTGTCATATTCAAAAAGACTTGAGGCTGTAATTGCAGCCAAAAGAGTAAACAATCAACACATTTTAAGCAAAGACTGTGAATACTTATTGTCATGATCTGTCTGCCTGTCTGCTTTTTGTTACAGTGCCTGTTTTTTTGGTCACAGGGCTGGGCCTCCTTCGCCCACACCTGTAACCCATTTCCTCCTGCCTTCTTAAGCTCTCCAGTCCATTCATTCGATTCCTGATGATTCATCCTTCCAGTCAAGTTCATCTCCTTTGCTTTGGCTGCACTCACGCTTCTTGTTTTTGTCACTCTGACCCAGCGTTTCTATGTAGTGTTAACTTTTTTCTCTCCACACCTTTTGTGTGCGATTCCTGTTTCTACACACCTTTTGAGTGCATCCTTAGTTATTTTTCCTCACTCTTTTTTGAGTGAGCCTTTTGTTATTATTCTTATTTTTTCTCTGCGTCGGGGTCCGACTCCAGCAAAGCCGATCGTGACACTAATGCAAACCTGATTTTGTTGTTTTTATTTATCTTTTAATAAACTTGCAAACATTTCAAAAAGCTTTTTTTACGTTGTCATAATGGGGTGTTGTGTGTACAATTTTAAAGGGGACCTAAGATGAAGTTTGTCTTTTCTGAGTTACAAATGTTAAAATGTTGGATACTGGTCTCACACAATGCCAAAGTGCCAAATCATGAGGTTCATACATTTGGGCGTGAGCTTGCACGCAACTTTTGATGCCTCTATTTGCAGGATTTTGGAGTTGGGAATTAGTGACATCGCTGATTGACGGATCTAATGTGGGCATTACTAGTATGCCAGCTGCAGAGCTCCTCCCTCTTTGCCACATAGACTGTGAGACTGTAATGGCTGCTGCTTGGATCTTGTGTGTTATTCAATCTTGTCTAATGCCCACACACTTGCTCTGATGTTTAAAAAAATAAATATATTTGTGTTTATTTGTCTATACAACATTTTACACAGGACTGTTTTGTTGAGATGGACCATTACGAAATTGGATTAGCCTCTAAACGTCAACGCAAAAAGAAGGCGACGTTACTACTTGGTTGGAAGAAGCACAGGTGTGATAAAGTATTATCTTAAACTAATCTAGGCATACGTAGAAAAACATTGATGTGTGACACGCATTGACATAAATGCTACCAAAAGCAAGCTTTTTTACGCATCTCTGGAGTCTTTATCGATGGGAGAGTGGGCAGGTATACCTAATTTGTGACTGGGTGAATCTATATACTGTTTATAAAGATTTTTTCGACCGTGTCTGAAAAAAAAGGAATAGAAGTGACGTTTGTCTTCAAGATATATATTTATTATTATACATTATTATTATATATTTAACAGTGTACATTGTCAAAAGAAAAAGTTATACTTTTGGAGAGGGTGGGGCGTGTTTTCATTAGCAATTTGGAACGTCTCCAAAAACAAACATTTTGCCGAGATCCCCAGAAAGTAGGTTATAAATGTGATTGTGGAGCAAAATTCACAACAAAGCATATCCAATTCATATTATCCAGAAGGAAGTGTTTTAAATGTAGATTAAAATGTTCATAGGTCGCCTTTAAGGAGAGATTCTGGAATAAGACTATACCAGGAAATGTGGGAGAAGTGAAGCACTGTGAATACAGTGCGCTGTATAAATATTGATGTAATATTCACTTGAACTATCCATTATTACCATTGTCTGTGATCTGTGAGTTCATTAGCATGTGTGTGTTTATCTGCATACCTAAGGGGAATACATACACCACCCTTTGTTCAGTGGCCTTATGAAGCAGCAACACACTACACAGCAGCCATGTCAGTCTGCATGCCGCTCTGCATGGACATCAGTGGTGAATAGTTCATTGATGTTGTTTGAGATTGTGACAAATAGCACATTGATCATCTGGCCCGTAACAAGGCCACTCCACACACTAGCAGCTGTGTGACCTAAATGCCTCGCGGGCACAATTACTTATTGGCAGGCGTTTGACGCATACTTTTAAAGGGTAAAATGGGAAAGGGTAAAATGAGAAAGGAGAATATGGTACTCAAAATGAAATAGTAGGGAATGGGCAACAGCATACAGAAATGTTGGCAGGGATCAGGTGTGATATGGAAAGAGCAGCGTGAAAGCAAGAGAACAAGTGCTGGGACGAACATTTACAGGAAGTGGAAGGGCTGTGCAGACAGGATTCACAGAGCCGTTTGACAGAGAAGATTTACAGGGAAGGAGGAGTACACAAGGAATTAAAGATAACAAGCAAGCCTTTTTGGAATTCTGAACAGGCCATGGAATAACATGAGCCACAATCTTTCTCTCGGTGGACACAGCAGTTTAAAAAATATAGAATAGATCAATAAAGAAATTGCAAGGCTGACAGAAAATACAAGCCTTCATTCTTCAACGGATTTTACAGCCTATATATCCTAAGTGTTAGCAGTGCACTCCCTATCTGCATCAACACGTGCGGTGGCTGTGGTCGCGTCTGCCAGAAGCTGGAGGTTTCCTTCGGAGCTCTTGAAACAACTGCACAGTAA
Organism: Nerophis lumbriciformis; assembly: GCF_033978685.3. NCBI lineage: Eukaryota > Metazoa > Chordata > Actinopteri > Syngnathiformes > Syngnathidae > Nerophis > Nerophis lumbriciformis. The sequence goes on from NC_084552.2 coordinate 44,604,166, forward strand.
AGCCGACTAGCTGATTGCCTGTGAAAACTAAGAGAAAAATATATAAAGGAAGCACAACCACAAAGTGAGCAGGAACGTCTGGAAAGTGTTGTTACTTTGAAGCAATTAGTGAAAAAGTAGGAATGGCATCTATCAGCAAGTACCCATAAGAGGACAGGAGGCAGCTCACAAATATTTCCGTGTACATGAAGACTGAAAGATTACAGACAAAACTTTGTAGGTGCCCTTGTGGTCGCTTTGTTTAGTTCAGTAAACAAGCAAAGTACAATGTGCGGAATAGCAAGATTTTAATAAGGCAGTAGTCCACTATTGCAGTTGCAAAGATGGATTCTAAGTGCACATAGCAGATGATAACTAACACACCATCATGCTGCTCTGCAGGTCTCAAGTATTTTCATCATACAATACTGTACAAGAACAACATAAAACCGATTTATTGACGGTGACTGTGAGTCAGCAAGTCAAAACACTCACTATTCATGCAGCTCAAAGCAGATTTGTGTTGTGTATGCTGATCCAGGCACGTTGCGTGGGTCATAAAGATGGCATAAGTGTTCCAGAGACGGGGGAAATAATTCCTTCGCCCCAAAAAGCCTGAGTTATTTGAGATGGCAGTCGCCATGATGAAAAGACAAATTTATTAAATGCAGGCAGTGCCAGGCTCCATGTTGTTACCCCAAATTTGGCTATTCAGCTGGCGTTGAGTTCAAAACTTATGAGACAACCACTTTTGCAGGAATTTGCTAAAACACTAGAGTGCTCCTGAAGAAGAACTTGGATCACTGTAAACACATTGGCATATCTGAGCATTGATATTTTGACCTTGAAGCAAACATAGAACACTAAGGTCCAAACTTGTGATGAACATAACTGAGGCGTTCCTCAAGCCACCCTTTCAAGTGTTTTCATTTTTGGCAGTTAAGTAATGAGATTTATAAAAGTAAGGTGTTGCTGGAGCATGTTTACTTCAGATGCAGTCAGTAGTCATTTGTTCAACTTCTGTATTTATACTACAGTAGTTGTGTGCCTCAAAGGTCCTCATTTTAGGTCCTCTCTTTTTCATAAATTGGGCTATTCAGCCGGCGGCCTACAAGTTCTGTTAAAAAAAACCCTGCAGAATATTTAAAAAAAAAAAAAATTGCAGAACTCCAATTTTTTTTTTACCATAATCAAATTTCTAGAGACTGGTTCTCCGGAATATACAATCCATCCATCCATTTTCTATTGCTTGTCTCTCTCTTATAATAATAATAGTGATGAGAGAAATCTGACCCATTCTGAAAATATGGCCCCCAAAACAATTTATTTGAATATCCCTGCCCTAAGGAGAACGCCCAAAATCTTGGTTGCATTTACAAAATAATCAATTGTGTTATCTTATCTGCAAGGAGACCGCAAGTCAACATCTGTCTATTATGCATTGCCATGTTTAGGGCATGACTTGTCCTCTCTGCACACTTCCAACTTTATAACTAGTCTTAACAAAAAAGTTGGCTAGATTAAAGTCAACAATGCTCCTGAATGAGGGATTATGGTCACAGTCGTGGTTAATGCAACATGAATCTGTGTTAAAACAAGAAAGATTATGTAGAAATGAGAAAAAAGCAGACAGGAAATGGGCTTTTTATAAGATGTAAAAGAGTAGCTGAGCCTAACAGAGAAGTCCTATTATTCCTCATATTAAAAGACATATGGAGGAAGGAAATAGGCGGAGACAGCAATTAACTCGCAGGAGTGAAGAGAAGGAAAGGGGGGGGGGGTAAAAGTCCTCTCATGTAAGGCTTTGATCGGGCTGGGTATGAGTCCCTGAAGCAAAGTATGATTAAAAGAAGAGTGAAAATAATATGGTGTAATTACACTGTATTGAGGCCACACACACTTAAAGATGAAAAAAAGGAAAGGTGCCAAGTAAGTCTCGAAAAAATAATTCCAACGTAGTCAAACAAAAAAGACACTTTGTATTCTCTGTCCTTACAGTCGTAACCACAAGTCAATTGCAAATGTATGACCTTTGCAGTTTAAAGGGCTTGGGGAAAATGCTACAACATGAAGGGTCCTAATCCCTCGCTACGAGAGCGTGTATCTTTCGAAAATGTAGATAATGTGCCCCTACTTACAAGTTTAAGCAGTGGTGCCCAAACTTTACTCGACCAGGCTTATGTAAAATTGTCAACTGAAATGAGAAGCCATTTATCCATCCATTTTCTATCGCTGGTATCTTTGTCTAGCAAATTCTGTGATTGGCTGGTGACCCGTCTGTACCCAGCCTCTCGCCCCAATTTAGCTGAAATAGGCTCCAGTTTACACGTGACCCTAATAATCATAAGCGGTATAGAAAATGAATAGATGGATGAATGTTCTAAAATGCCAATTCCATGAATGTGAATGGAGTTTGCCAATTGTAAGTATAATTGAAATTCCATGAAATTCTAATTGATATTTTTGGTGTATTCCAGAATCATGCTTTACAGCACAGGGTCATGACATTTTTGGTTGATTCGACTTCAAACAATTTTCTCTCTGCTCCATCTCTCCAACTGTTTTTTGGGGTTCTTGGACAGGTACATGTTGAAGATCGTTGCCTTACAGTATATTCCATATGTGACTTTTTTTTTTTTTTTTTTTTTTTTTTACATACATATTTCATTAAATGTTATTATGTACCCCATGTGCACATTTATGTTACAAAAATATTTTTAATCGACAAATTAAAATAAAAGTGTTTTTCTATAAAACAGATCATGTAATTGGGTGAATGCTTTAAGCTGTTTCTAACTGTTAGCATTTCAGCCAAATTTGGGGGTATGAAACTAATAGTCATGAATACTGTTAACTGCTGCTACTCTGCTAGAATGCTAAGTGTTAAGACTTTTTGCCAATTTTGTAGGTATAAAAGTAAACGTCATGGATATTGTTACTTTAAAATTACGGAAAAAGGTGGAAAAAACTTCAGAAAACAGAGAATTTGTGTTTTATGTAAGTGTTTGTAAAGTATTTTTTTGTATTTTTGTAGGTAAACCTTTATTAAACTTGACAAATTATTACATTACATTATTGTCATTTGGTTACAAGGAATTTCTCTGAATTGCAATGAATTAAATTCCACATCCTGTATTTCAAATTCAACATCCTGTGGGGTGCAGTCAATTTATTTGAAATTCCAATTCTTCCATTTTTTTTTAAATTGCATTATCAAATTCTGAATTTTGCAAAAGCCTTATCTCTACATTAAAAATGCTAAAAAACAATTCAAGGTAGGTCAAAATATACTATCTGCATAAACCATCCGCATTGTAGCTTTGTGTTATCGGTGACAGAGCAAATTAGTGTAATATCCAGGGTTTCTCCTCGATTGCCAAGATATCTGTGCCGGTTGGGGCGTGGTCACCATGATGTAATGGTATAATTTGCATAATTTAATTTTCCTGAGGGAACTCTCCTGAAGGAATCAATAAAGTACTATCTATCTAATTTGCTAGGATGACTGAGATAGACTCCAGTGACCCCCGCGACCCCGAAGGGAATAAGCGGTAGAAAATGGATGGATTGATGGACATGATTTTCCTTAAAAAGTCTCAAAAAATGTATACACACATTTAAAAACAAATCTGTGTTATTAATTAGTATTAACATATGTCTTTCATATTGTATAATTTTCAATTGTTGCTGCTTATTGTACAATGTACTTTGTTGAGAACTTTTCCAAGTGTCTAGAGACTTTTAGTAACTTTTTCTTTAATAAAAATGATCAAGCAACATATCTAGAATATTTTTTGGGTGTTATTATTGACTGTAATAAGGACAGATGCTCCAGTTGGAGTTTCTGTCCTTAAAAGCCGCCACTGTCCTCTTTAATATTTGCACATTGAACATTTTGTAAATCGCTGTTAGCGGGTATATATCGGATATATTTAAGTACGTTTACATCACAGACATGCTGTCTCGCTGCAGACAATCCCATGCGTATTGCCTGCGTCATCACAACATTCAGTTTCGGCAGCGGTGTTTTGGGGGTCTTTTTTCGACGGCCAAATTTTCAGTAGTCAATAGTACGCAAACAATAGGCTATATATTTACACTCATACTATAACAACCTGCTGGTGGTAATGTTTTATGTTCGTGTGGTTTTGATTTGTTGTTAATTGTTCCTATAATCTTGAACACACTGTCTGTGGCTGAAAAGGCATTGGTGGAGAATGAGGAAGTGTTGTTGCGTGTCTGGGAGTGAAGCACAGAGAAGGACGTGTGTGTACGGTAGGGAATACATGCTGTAAAGTTACAGACAGAGCGAATCTAGGAGTAGGATTAGAAACCTTAGTAATTGCTTTAATTGGGACGGACTGATGACATTATCTGCTTCTTTTAAATAAACAATGTTTCTATTACTGCAAGCCTGCTTGTGTTTTGCTATTCACAACATCATTTCACTCGACAATAACAAACTATTTCTGATTAGTACCATATTAATTCCCGTCTTGCTCTCTTGAGACTTCCCTTTTGTTTGCGTTGCTCGTCTCCTCTTTCCATGACCCATTTCTCTACCTTCTCCCCAGAGTTTTAAAGAGCAATTACAGAGAAGTCCCGGTGTTCAAGACGAGATAGGTTCAACAACAATGCAGTGATTAATGAGGCCATCAACAAGCAAGATTCAGTTTTGTAATTTGCCGTTTGCCTTGTTTAAATCCGGCAGAGGGTTTGGCGTTTTACAAGAAAGAAATTGGCACATGTTCTGAGAGACAAATAGAGTGTAAATGGGTCAGTGCTTCACTTCCATGTGGAGCGAGCTGGGTGGGAAAGTATGTGGAACTTGAGGGGGAGTCAAGTCTGCTCAGGAAAGAGATAGGAGACATGCCTGTTTTCATCCTCCTTCCTACCTTCGCTAGCATCACGTGAGGCTTCAGGTGAGGGAGCATCTTCACCGCACTCTGCCTCAGTGTGGAGCTGCACCACCAGGAGACGCTTGAGTGGCACCAGGTCAGCATCCGTGAGCCCGTTCTCCAAAAAGTGAACAACGCCTCGACCAGGCCGGCCAGTCACCACGGTAACCTGTAAATACGAAAAACATATGTATATGGCTTTAATTTTTTGGACATGTTCAACAAGTTAAATTAAGGAACATCACATAATGAACACAATTCAACAAGTCAAAAAAAGAGTGTGAAAAAGCAGAATTTGTATATAAAACGCCTTTCTTAAAACCTGTTACTGATAATTAATTCCCTCCATGTCCACACTTACAAAATGTTGTCATTGTGTTCACTTCCTGTGTTTAGGTGCCACCATTTTCTAATTAAAGATAAAATAATAAAGAATGAATAGCAATGGATAATAGCTTATGCAATGATGAAGGAAAGAAGGCAATGGAGTTGGAAAAAATAAGACACTAATAAGCAAATATGAGCAAAAAACAACAAAATAATTGCTTGAAAAAGTATAGCTAATGCAATGTTGAAGGAAAACAAAGAAATAACAATGTTAACAAAGATAAACATTTAATAAGACAAAATAATATAATAATAAATACAATTAATTATAAATTTAAGATAAAATAAGTAAAATAAGTAATGATAAATAAATAAATATAACTCAAACACTACACTCAAAGTCCGAGATAATGCGGTCGTTGGAGTTCACAAAATCCTGACCGAGTTATTCCCGTAATTTTACCACTTTTTTTTTTTACATCGGCATCTTAAATGTAAACAAACATTTGTTGCATCTGCTTTTCGTCACGGCCAGCAAACAATGAGCCACCAGTAGGTCCAGGAGGTAGCGTCAATACTGTATTGATCACCAGTAATTTGGTGAGAAAAAAAAACTACGCGATTGACTCTGGTGGAGAAAAAAACAAGCAAACATTCGGGGTCAAAAGCCTGGTTTACATCAAACTGCTTTATATCGGACTTTGAATGTAGTAAAAATTTGACAGAAAAATCTAATGTGAAAAAAAACCTCAACCGTGTCGTTCGGTTCAACTTGAAACTCTGGAGATTTCTTCTGAATGTTTACAGCTGGGTTTTTTTTTTAGTTTTGTGGACATTTTCTTTAACAAAGCATTCTTTGGAGCTGTGGCTGCACTTTGGGGACACGAAAAACAATAAAACAGTGCCAGTAAATTATGCTGCATGCTGTGTGTGTGATTTTAAACCAGAAAACTTAAGCTTGATCTGTCCTCAAGGACAATTGTTATCTCACGTTGTGACAAGACAAACAACAGCTGCTGGCAAGGAAGTGTTTAGAGTAACGGAAATGTACATCTCAATAAATTAGAATATTGTGCAAACGTTATTTGATTTCAAGAGTCTCATTTTTGGGCAATTTAAGCAGGGGTGTCCAAACTAGGGCTACTTTGATGTATCTATAATTAGTTTTTACTTTTTGTTAAAAAGCTGAAAAAAACTTTAGCAACAACAGCCATTTCTCTTTACATTTACAAAGCTTTTTGCCTTATAGTTCCAATTTTTTTTTAAGTTTTAGGATTTATTTTATGTCTATATGTGCCATGGGCCATGAAATGACAAGCTGCACTTTGGACACCGCTCATCGCTCAGGAAGGTTTTGCAGTTTATTATGGGACCCCATCAAAAATTAAGGATCCATCCATCCATCCATTTTCTACCGCTTATTCCCTTTGGGGTCGCGGGGGGCGCTGGAGCCTATCTCAGCTACAATCGGGCGGAAGGCGGGGTACACCCTGGACAAGTCGCCATCTCATCACAGGGCCAACACAGATAGACAGACAACATTCACACTCACATCCACACCCTAGGGCCAATTTAGTGTTGCCAATCAACTTATCCCCAGGTGCATGTCTTTGGAAGTGGGAGGAAGCCGGCGTACCCGGAGGGATATCCTCAATAAATACATTCAAATTTAAATTTGCTGGTTAAAGCACAAACCAGTAGTTTAAAAGATTGAACTTTTGACAACTTTTAAAATTTTATGACGTTTTTTTTTTTTTACTTTAAACTATACATCACTGAAATCTTTCAATCTGCATGTACTGAATAATACTTTTTGAATTGAGCTAGTAGAAAATAATATTATAATTTGACGAGAAAGGTTTTCCACAAAGTAGATTTGGGTAGTTTGCATCCCTAATGAACAGACATTAATGTTTGTGTGATGATACCTTAATACAGGGGCCCGCCAGCATCCAAAATCCGGCTCGTGGGAAGTCCAAAGTAAAAAAAATATCAAACAAAAAAAACATTTTTATTTTTATTTATTTATTTATTTTTTAAATCTGTCCTTTCTAATCCATTTTCTACCGCTTGTTACTCTCGGTGTCTCCTAGCCGCTCAGGCAAATCATATAATCTAAAAATGCATTTTCCCATCTATAACGTGACATCATCGTGCTCGGCCAAAATTTTTTTAAAGTTTGGGGACCCCTGCCTTAATATAAATGGGATTATTATTGAATGTTGCTGTTTCCCCTCTGCCTTTGACTGGGAAATAAAAAACATCTTGATGCACTCCAATGATAGTGGATGTGAGAAGTATGCGCAACAAGCTGTTGAGCTAGTGATTGGACATTCTGTTGCAGCTGATTGGATCGTCTCAGAGCAAAAGCACTAATGCAGCTTCTCTGATAACAGTCGAACAAATCCCTGTGGACAGATGGCTCAGCGGCGGATGAAACGAGCCCATTCCCTGCACTGAAGTGTACATAAACTGCCTCGAGGTGGACAAGCTCATGGAAGAAGCGCTTAAAAGGACAGTGTCTTTCAACAACTGTACTTTGAAAAGAGGTTAAAGCACGTCGCTCGCAATACAAAGCACATAAAGTATTTTTTTGCAGTATATGTAAAAACACCCCACCGGAAATTAAGCATACGCAGCTGACGTCAGGTAAAAAAGAGCTTTTCAACAGCCCTCACACACAGCAATCCTTATGTAATATTCATGTTTGTTTTTCTGTGCTCACCTCGACGCATGTGTGGCTGTTGGCCCCAATGTGTCTCATGTACTGTTTGAACTGCTGCAGGCTGTCCAGAACCGCCTGTCGCAGCATCTCGCCTCCCCTGGCTGTTCCTCTGCTGCAGCCTTCGCTGGGGATCGACCTCAGCTCCTCCACGCAGGAACGCAACCTGGCCAGGTTACCACGAACTTGCTGACAAAGACCGGAAAGAATGAGAGGCCAGAAAACAGAGCAAAGTTCTTGTGTGTATGTGTATTACCACAAATGGAAGCAGACATTCTTGCTGCCTGCTGAGCGAGTACAAGCTGAGGTGTGGGAGCCTACAGGGTCCATCCAGACAACACGCCAGGGACAAGAAGTTATCAAGAGCATCGCAGAGTACTGGGCAGGTGTTGGACCACCAGGGCGGCAGTGCTTCGACAATCAGGACCCTTGCTGGTTGTCGTAGAAATGAGGACGACCAGTACACCAAGCTTTCAGTGTTGGTGGAACCGTATGATCTCTTTTTGTTATCCATGTCACCTGAAAACAAGAAGAAAAGCATGTTTATATTTACGCTTAAGTGTCAAACCCACACAAACCTGACACTGCATTATCAGCATCAAATCAAAAGGGCTGAGCAGAGCAAAAAGGAACGTTATTGGAGGTTTTAAGAGGCCACACGGAAACAAGCCAAAGCAGTAATTACAAAAATGATTAAAAAACCAACAAAGCCCCCCCACACTTTGCCACAGTCGCAATCATCAGCAGTAAGCACAACTATAAAAAGAACCTCATTAAGTAAAAACAGAAAATGACATAAACCAAAAGAAAATCTAGGTTATAAGTGGCTTAGTCGTCTCATAATTGATAGCCTGGCTTGTGAAGGTGCTAATTAAAACCTTCACCATTACATTAGTAATGGATGTTATATATATTAAAAGGGGGTATAAAGCTTTTCAACTTTAACCGCCACATCCGGCCCACCACAGCCTTTCCAGCAAGCTCACATACCTGTAATTAAATGACTGAATTCAAGTTAGCCCATCATACATCAGTCCCTTTTTGTTAACATAAACACAATTTTCACATCATACCACACTGGAAGCACAGATGTTCAGCTCAATCATCTCTGTGTACGTATTTATGCTGAGTGAGCATAGCTAATCTGCAACTAGCATTACAAAATATAAATGATAGAAGATACAATACAAAACAGTAACTACCCAAACAAACTTTACACTTTCGTCTTGACTTTTTGCTTATCAGTTAGCACTGATATGTATACACCAGTAAAAATAATATAACTAAAAGTACATTTTGGCTAATTGAGCCCATTAGAATAATGCTAATTACCAAATATTAGCCGTTGTCTTTGCTAATTTTCCCCACTAATAGTTCATACAGATGTTACCAATTATGAACATTGTTCATATAACACTTCAGAAAATGTTACAAAGTGAAAGATGTGTCATCTACCGACAAGGTATTATTGACATTGTAACAACATTGGCGTTACCTAGCTAGCAGGCTAGCGGAAACAACTGGTCCATTGAAGAACTGGCCAAAGATTGTCTTACTGTACAGAAACACACTTTCTATTCCCCTGTAGCTCATTTACATGTATCAGAGACTTAATGCTGTATTAAATATTATATGCCTGTATGATATACAGGCACATCTCAATTATTATTTTGTATCAGAGACTTAATGCTGTATTAAATATTATATGCCTGTATGATATACAGGCACATCTCAATTATTTTCTGGAACATTTTTAAAGCTCATTTATTTGAGAGGTTTGAATCTCAATATGAGACTCATATTCTATAGATTCACTACACAAAAACTAAAATATTCCAAGGACACATTCCTAATTTCTTAAGATTTTTGATGATTGTACTTACGGTACTTCACAGCTAATACAAATCTAAAATTAATTATCTCTGAATTTTTTTGAAAATGGTTAAAAAGTTAAATTTGTACATCACGCTGTAATAAAAAAATGAACTGCAAAAACTTCCTTAGCCTCCAATTGATATCTTTGTCTAATTTAACTCTTGAACATTACATAAATATTGTTTTATGTACAGAGAAAAGTGCTCTTAATGTGCAATGACAATAAACTTTGAATTGAATTGAATTTATAGAGTTGCACCTGCACAGTGGATCCCCATCTACTCACAAGCCATTAAAAATTGGGTATTTCTTTTTATCTATGTTTTTTATTTGTGGGTAAAGCCGCCCATTCCTGCTCTCTGTATAAAGGCGTATACATGTGTGGCACTCACTTGGAGGAAAAATACTTTATCATAGAAGAATATTAGAAGGGCGTACTAACTGAAAAGGGCGTGGCCTAACAGAATAATGGCTGTTGTGCTTTGTGTGGCAGGAAGTCAACAAGAAACACCTTAGTAACAAACAGAAAACACAATTGTAACATTATGACTTCCTTGGGTTTTAGGTTAGGGTACTGTAGGCCTAAATTGTCACACCGCGGTGAGGGATGTCTTGTCTTGGTTTTTTCTGTCTTGTGATGTGCATGTTTTAGTTTGAAAAGTAACTCTCCTCTCGTTTCAGGTCACTTGCCCTTCCTTTTGTGTCATCAGTCTGACGTCATCCCGATTCCCTAATTGTTTCCACCTGTTCCCTATTACCCTCATGTGTCTTATAAGCCCACTCCTTCCTTTGTTCTGTGCCAGATTGTTTCGTTTGTTCGTACTCTCTAGCGTCCATGCTCATGTCCATGCCTTGTCTTGCCTTGCCTCGTCTTGTGCTTATGTTCTTTGATTCTGAATCCCTTCGTTGCTATTTTGAGTTTTCCTTTCTTCCTCCTCAGCAGAGTGATTTTTTGTTATTTAGTTTATTCAGCCGAAGTGGTAAGTTTCAGTTATTTTTCATTCTTTCCTCACATTTTTGAGTGACAATTTTTGTTAATACTTTATTAGATTAGATAGTATAGAATTTTTCATAGTTGTTGTTTCTTCCTCCTGTTGGAGCGTTTTTTGTTTATACATTTTATAGCATATATTAATTATAGTTCGTTTTTGCTTTTGTGTTTTCCTCCGTTCGGAGCGAATTTTGGTTGTTCCTATTTTTTGGAACCTTTTTTGCCGGTTAGTTTTTTTTGGATAAATAGATATTGTAATCCTTGACTTTGGAGGTGAAAAGGAAGCTGTCAAAATAAAAGCCTGTCTAAGTTCCCTACTCTGCATCTGAGTCCTATCCTTTTACCAAGCCCTGACATAAATAGAGGAAAATGTTATTGAAGAATCCCCATATCAAGAAAACAGGTATGCCGACAGTGAAGGCATAATTAAACTGTCCATTTTCTTCTTGGATCATTCTTATTTGGGACATATTCATGGTTAGCTAGCCGTAGGGCGACAAATGCATACAGTATTTCCTCCACTCGGGTATTTAAGAAATCTCCAAGCTCTGTGAAGGGAGCTGCAACATAGAGGCTTAAAGGCCAACCTCTGGGCCAGACTGTGATTCTGATGATTCCATCTCACCTATCGATCATCTTATCTCATCACTCACTAGTGGGTATAAATTGACATATTATAGGGCTTAGAGCAGTGGTTTTTCAAACCTTTTTTCAACAAGTACCACCTCAGAAAAAACTTGTCTCTCCAAATACCACCATAATGACCATGTTGCCCAACATTAAAATACAGTAGCGGTGTGGGCCTAAGTAATCATTAAAAACAAAGCAGCGGTTTTATTTAACAAGTGATACGATAGTGGGCAATATATCGATTTTATCAATAAATTCAAGTTTTTTGTTGCAGACCATTTCCATCCATCCATTTTCTACCGCTTATTCCCTTTGGGGTTGCGGGGGGCGCTGGAGCCTATCTCAGCTACAATCGGGCGGAAGGCGGGGTACACCCTGGACAAGTCGCCACCTCATCGCAGGGCCAACACAGATAGACAGACAACATTCACACTCACATCCACACACTAGGGCCAATTTAGTGTTGCCAATCAACTTATCCCCAGGTGCATGTCTTTGGAAGTGGGAGGAAGCCGGAGTACCCGGAGGGAACCCACGCAGTCACGGGGAGGACATGCAAACTCCACACAGAAAGATCCCGAGCCCGGGATTGAACCCAAGACTACTCAGGACCTTCGTATTGTGAGGCAGATGCACTAACCCCTCTGCCACCGTGAAGCCAAGTGAATTCAAGTTTTTTGTTGCAGACCATTTAAAAAATAAAAATTCAATGTTTTTCTCCTTTTGCTCCGGCATAGTTTTTTGCCCCCATGAGCTAATGTGGCCGTAGCCCGCCCACTTAATTCTTTAGCGGAGATCCACAAGCCTAGCAAAACATGGCTAATGCGAACGCTAACGAGAGCGAGACGATTGTTACAAAGAAAAGAAAAGTGTTGCCACTGCTTTAGATTATCGGCAACAGGCGTGGAACAAGTGACTGCACGCTGCAAAGGTTCTTAGAAAAAAAGGCAGCAGCACAACAAACTTATTCCAGCATCTGAAACAGCGTCGAGCCGAGTGGGGGAAATGTAACTTTTGACAAGGCAAACAAGACCGCAATAACAACTCCACCTAAGAAGAATCTTACTGTGGTGGAATCACAAGGTACCATGTACAGTATGGAGAACAATGCACAGAGCGATCACTAAAACAGTTGCTCTGCACATCCAAACAGGTCAGCTACTACGCTTGTGTGCTGCTGCAAAACTCTTGTGGAATTATGACACATTTAATCACCAATATAGTGATATATTACATGTGCAATAACATCAGTACACACTAACAAGGAGCCCAGAATACTTCAGGGAAAGCCTGCGTTTATCCACTTACTAAAACTATATAGTCATCCCAATGTTTTACTTGATTGTTTATTTGCAAACAATGTACAATATTAAATGTTTAATTATAATATTATTTTATTCAAAACATAAGTTTTAACTTGATTGATTTGTATTACTATTTAATGATTATAGCATCTTTATTGATATATTGGAGTTTATATGAATGCAATGTGAATTGCTACATTTTTATTTACAGAAGTATTTTTTTCAAGACAGAAGTTTTATATATTGGAGATTAGTATTTATTTGCATGCAATGTGCGATGCTACATTTTTATTTACAGAAGTATATTTTTTTCCAAACAGAAGTTCTAAGTTTGCACTTTATTAATCTCAATGTTGGAGATTATTATTTATTTGCATGCAATGTACAATGCTATAACGTTTGTAGATTTTTGTTTACAGGTACAGAAGTATTTTATTCAAGCAGAAGTAATGCCTACCAGAGGAAGCTCTTAATATAGTAATTTGAAAAGTATTGCAGAAAGAGAACAATTTATATCTGATCTAAAAATAACATTATACAAATTAGAATTTTGCTAAAAGTAAGATGCAGTGTATGCAGTGTACTTTAAAAACAAACAAACAGTTTTTGATCAAATAAAAGCAAAACTTGTTTTGTATTACCTCTGTCCTTTGTGTTCATTGGTTTCTTTAAAAAGTATTGAAAAAAATCGTAAATCAAATTGTTTGTGAAAAAGTTGTAGATTTTATTTTTGGCCATATCGTCCAGGCCTATTAACAAGTAAAATTTATATTTTTGGCCACTCTAACATTACACACAGTTTGAACACTAACATTGTGTTTGAATACAGGAAAATAAAACACTGTGCTTTAATCAAATGATTCTTTGGCATACCGATATTTGGAGCCCATGTACCATTAATGGTGCACATACCACAGTTTGAGAATCACTGGCTTGGAGTGTAAAAAATAGGCAATTTACAGGTCTGGGGTTGTCAAAAGTATCTATAATATATATACAAAGTTCACGCGCCAAAAATACATCGATACCTACTTTTTTCAGTATCGTCACACTTTTACCCCGACGCGCCGCATTATTTCTCATTAGAATGCCTGCTGTTTTAAAAAAAATTGGCCAGTGTTTCACATATGTTTACTTATTCGTGGAAGCCTGTTTTGAAAGTCGACTTGCCATTTAATGCTTGTAAACAAATTATAATTAAACTATGGCAGTGAGTATAACTAAGTGTGGCGTAACTCTGCTTCAAAACACACCTCACACGTGGCTGGTTTGCCAGAGAATAAAACGTGTGAGAGATGTGAATAATCTGTGATGCACTTTAGTTACATATTAAAAGTGAGAAAGCTGTATATTGTTTGGTGCATTTCTTCGGTAACAAAAGTATTTGCGTGCGAATAAGTGCTGAGATCCGCCACCACAAGACCAGGGAGTGTGCATTACCAATGTGTGTAGGAAACCTCCACAAGCGTGCAACCTAACCTTTATCATGCCTATAGGTGCGAAAAAAAACAGAGGCCAAAGACGCTCTTCTGTCATTTGGCAACACTTTGAACACCACTGGTTTCATTTCACCAGGAAGGCAAAGTGTGGCTTGGGGGCCATTTGCTGAATGCAACTCTTTCTTTATGAGCCTGTTGCACATTGTACAAATGAAATAAACAAAACAAACAAAAAAAACTGCAACATTGGGTAAATAGAGCAAAAAGGTATAACGTAATGAGCAAACGCTGAAACGTTAATACTAATAACAAATAAAAACACAAATATTTGTCTTTAAAAATCTTTTCTAGCCTTTTTGAGCCTATTTCGTTACACATTACATGATGATGTCCTGCTATCATAATATTGACAAAATATTAAGAACAATATTGTTTTTTATTAATTATATAATTGAAGGCTGCATGCCACTGCTGTTCTTTTTAGAAGGTAGAATAGCTGTTATTGTTGTTGGCCATAGTGTGTGAATGTAAGTGCGAATAGTGTCTGTCTATCTGTGATGAGGTTGCGACTTATCCAAGGTGTACTCCGCCTTCCGCCTGAGTGCAGCTGGGATAGGATCCAGCAGCCCCGCGACTCCGAGAGGGACAAGCGGTAGACAATGGATGGATGGGTAATATATTGTAGCCCCCAGAAGAAATCATACAAATTCCGACACTATTTTTAACTTTTATCGCCAATCTTATGATAACAAACAACGGCACAATTCCAACAGGTTTTACCTCCAATGAAAACACTTTCGTGAGTCTTTGCTTCCCCGCCGGACAGACAGCATTACTTTCTCATTCTCCGCCAATCACCTTTCAGGCACGATAGTGTGTGTTTGTAAACATGGGAAAAACTGACTTCAAATCCAAACCACAAAAGCATAAAACATTAACATTAGCTGGTTGTTACAGTATGAATTTTTATATACAGTGTATAGCCTATTACTTGCACACTATTGACAGGTGCTGTACCAAAAACTTGACTGCCGGAAAAAAGATTTGGTCACCGAAAACTGCGCTACCTAAACCGGACGTCAACGCCATTGTCTGGAGTGGTGTCAGCATGTCTGCTATGCGGACGTGATTTTTATATAAATATTGCATTTTTTTTGGACATATGCCACAATAATATCGTATTGTGGCCTTAATACCGTGATAATATCGTACCGTGGAATTTTGTAATACCGTTACATCCCTAATTCCTTTTTTTTTAGTCATGGAATCGAATAAGTATCAATAATCAAGGAAATTATTAGGTATTGGTATTGACTACTAATATTATGGTATTGTGACAATCCTAGTGAGAATATTATTCACGTTTTTCAGCTAATCTTAGAAATTAACTTTTTTTAACAATGGGGATCTCCTGCATTAGGTTACACATAAGAATACAGCAGTATCCCTTGAAATAAAATTGTGATGAGCACAAACAGTCTTTTAGGTCAACAGGAGCTTTGTAACAGCAGGCTAATCCGCAGTGCTTTTTTTTTAATTTACTTTTAGGGATTTAGGACAAAGTTTGGTGTGTACTTTTGCTTTTTATGCACACCAGTTGCTTTGTCACTCAAACCTAATCCTCACTTCATTTAGATTTACATTGTCGAGTTCAGGTTGATTGATCATAGGGATGATGTTACTGTTTTTGACAGTCTTGGGAAGTTTTAGTTAAATTATATAAAATGGAAAGGAAACAGTTTGAAATAAAATAAATCCCCTGCCAAACCATATTGTTTCCAGGCCAGTATGAAGACAGCATATTTCCACTGTCCTACTACAGCTAGAGAAAACAATTTTTTTTTTCGGTTTGGAAAAACGAAGGGATCATTTTAGTGCTGAACCTAAATTAAAAAAAAAAAAATCACTGTAGTCTTCATCTTAAATCAGCTTTAACTTTGAAATACAGATAAAGTCTTGTGGTCTTTCATCCACACAGAACCTCTTTCAGCTTGTGGCGTTACGATTAGGAAAGTCATTACGGGAAGTTTTTTGCTCTTAACGTTGATAAGTATGAATACTTTAGAAGCTTGTAATATCATTGGCTAGGCGTGTGTATGTGTGGTGCTCACTTGAAGCAAGAATACTATACATCAGGGGTGTCCAAACTTTTTGACTTGGGGGCCTAAAAAAATATGGCCGGTGGCTGAAAGCTGACTGGATGTAAAGTAACTGTGTAAAAAGTTACTTTAATTCATATCTATCTATTTATCATATATATGTGTATATATATATTATCATATATATGTGTATATATATATTATCATATATATGTGTACCGTATTTTCCGCACTATAAGGCGCACCTAAAAACCACAATTTTTCTCAAAAGCTGACAGTGCGCCTAATAACCCGGTGCGCTTTATTACGATTCATTTTCATAAAGTTTCGGTCTCGCAACTTCGGTAAACAGCCGCCATCTTTTTTCCCGGTAGAACAGGAAGCGCTTCTTCTTCTACGCAAGCAACCGCCAAGGAAAGCACCCGCCCCAATAGAACAGGAAGCGCTTCACCCGCCCCCATAGAACAGGAAGCGCTTCACCCGCCCCCGGAAGAAGAAGAAAAAACGCGCGGATATCACCGTACGTTTCATTTCCTGTTTACATCTGTAAAGACCACAAAATGGCTCCTACTACGCGACAAGGATCCGGATCATAAAAAGACGCAATCTCTCCATCTGCACACGGATTACTACCGTATTTCACAGCAACTGATATTCCTGTGAACTGCACTGTGGAACGGGAGCACGTACGGTGAATATTCGCACCACAGGGAATGAGGAGTCATCCTTCACTGTGGTTCTAGCTTGCCATGCTAACTTCCACCCATCCAAAAGAGACCTTTCCAGCCGGCGTCATCATAAAAGCTAACTCGAAGGGATGGATGGATGAAGAAAAGATGAGCGAGTGGTTAAGGGAAGTTTACGCGAAGAGGCCGGGTGGCTTTTTTCACACAGCTCCGAAGGCGAACACACCTTCACTAAGACGGGCAGATAGCGCCGGTCGACATACGCCAACATCTGCCAGTGGATCGTAAATGCCTGGGCAGATAGTTTCGGTCACAACTGTGGTCCGAGCTTTCCGGAAGGCAGGATTCACAGAACTGCTGCACAACAACAGCGACACTGAATCCGATGACTTCTACGAGACGGAACCGGCCATTTTTGGATCCCACGCTTGCGCAACTTTTCAATTCGGACACCGAAGACGAAGAATTCGAAGGATTTACGAATGAAGAATAACTTCAGAAGGTGAGCGCTATGTTTATTTTGTGTGTTGTGACATTAACGTTCGAGCAACATTATGTTGCTATTTATTGCTCTACACCATTTTGAATTTTACTATGTTTGTGATTGCACATTTGCGTACATTTTGGGACAGAGTTGTTAGAACGCTGGTTTTCAATATATTATTAAAGTTTGACTGAACTATCTGACTGTTTTTTTGACATTCACTTTAGCGCAGCGTTTTTTTGACATTCACTTTAGCGCAGCGTAGGCGCGGCTTTTAGTCCGGGGCGGCTTATTGGTGGACAAAATTATGAAATATGTAATTCATAGAAGGTGCGGCTAATAATCCGGTGCGCCTTATAGTGCGGAAAATACGGTATATATATATATATATATATATATATATATATATATATATATATATGTTTATATACATGCATATATACGTGTGTATATATATATATATATATATATATATATATATATATATACACAGTATATATATATATATATATATATATATATATACAGTATATGTCTTAATAAGGTTATCCAAAAAATAGTGCTCGATACCGTAGTAGAGCGCAAAAAAATCTCCTGATGATTGAGGGTACCCCCCCTCATGAAACAGGCCTGTAGAGATGAAATAGTCTTGTGATTTTTTTTCCCACACATACATATATATATACAGTATATATATATATATGTGTGTGTGTGTGTGTGTGTGTGTGTATACATCTCTCTCTCTCTCTCTCTCTCTCTCTCTCTATATATATATATATATATATATATATGTGTGTGTAGATATTAATATGATAGATATATAATTAATACAAGTAATATATAATAATATATTTGGATATTAAGAGTATGTGAAAGTTTGACTCCTACCTTGTTTACTTCCCTGACAACCTTCTTAAAGTTTTGTAATAAATCAGAAATATCAAGCAGCTAAATGCGCCAAACATGGGTAAGTGTAGAGAATGTTTTACATCTTTCCCATCTAATGGATTTAAATGGGTGTAATTTAGATTTTTTTTATGGGGTTTGGAAGTTTTTCATAATATCTACAATGTTCAGTGAGCAGGTTGTGTAATGTGTGATTGTGTGTTGACCTCTGTTAGTTGCATTTTTTTTGCACCATTACTAGGGAAGGTTGTTTAGATTGTGTCATACAAGTAAATGCTGTGCTGTTACTTCAAATTACTTTCAAGGGTCATTGATCTGATTTATTCACATTGTCCATAAGATGGCAACAAATATGAAGCATTCAGAGATCGCCTGGTATCTAAGATTTATTTGAGAGCACCTTGCGGTGCGATGCTTTGTTGAACTCATGACTTCTCGGGGGGCCAAATTGAAGAGGCTGGCAGGCCGCACTTGTCTTGCGGGCTGTAGTTTAGAAACCCCTGCTGTACATCATATTATATATTAGAAAGGCTCACAAACTTGATGGAGGTGTTTTAAAAAGGGGTGCGGCCTAATAAAATAATGGGTGTTGTGCTTCATGTGAGCACATAAGTATCAGATTTTAAAACAATTAACTTTAGGGCTTTCTTGGGGTTGAGGTCAGGGCTCTGTAGTGCCTAAAGTAGGAAATATCTTGTTTCGGTAAAACCAGTATTGTACTCTGTGTTGTGTAATAATATGCATCCTCAGGAGTCTTGCATCAGACAACAGCAAAAAGAGCAACTCACTGTGTTCCAAAGTCGAAGCTCCTGATGATCTGGTGACTGCAGCCTCATCAATAAGTCATTGTTCTTAATGTACTATGAGATCAGGAGAGGATGACTCATCAGTGAACGTACATCAATATATTCTGGGTAAATGGCTTTGATGGTGACCTACATGACGTCATTCAGATTACGGTAATAATGAAACCTGAAGCCACAACATCACAAGACAGGTCATACTGCACTGAGATGAGTTTTTGATGATGATGAAGATGATGTGCAGGATGTGGACAACATTTGTGTTTCATTATCATTCAAGACATCATCACGTGATCGATACTTAGGAGAGGTCTGCAGTCTACATGGAGCCTCCTGCCTAACGGTTCTCTCAGTTGTCTTTCAGGAAATATCAGTGATGGCCCAATATATCAATAGCTATAGTAGCAGAAAATTATTGAATGCATAAACCATGATACATCGAGCTGAGTGTGTTGGCTCGAATATGCACAGGTGGTTTAAAATTTCAGGAAGTAACAAAGAAACTGACAGGAAAGCATTCCCTCAACCGTGAAACCTGTTCCCTCGAGATGAATTGAGTTCCTGGCTGTGCTTTAGCAGAATGTGCATACAATTTGTAGGAGGCGATGCTTCTGCCTGAGTAAGATTAGCCGCAATCACAAAAAAAGCAGCAATAAAAATGTCAAGGTGTACTCTTAACTTTGCCTCTGGTTGCCCTGATGCAGCGTCCCCATAAAATTGAATTCTGTTGCTGCTTCTGCTTGGTTCTTACCACCAGTATTTCTGTCCCTCTTCCTCAATGGTTAAAGACTACTACTGCCAGGTTGGTTTATAAATGTACTGTATGTATTTGGAGTTCACATGATAAACGCTCCTCATCTTAACAGCTTGCTTTAAATACACGTGTCTTTTCCATAGTGACATCTTGGCTCTTCTGACTGAGTGCTCTTGTGAATCAAGGTACTTTCGACCATGTTTCACCCTAAGCTCCTGTTGTGATGGAAATTAGGCTCTCTCTGTGCACCAGGTTGTATCAAACATGAACGGTGAGATTGGCTTTTTCACTGCATGTGTGTGTATGTAAGGGTTAACAGGCAATCCTTTGCAGTCAATTATTCCTGTCATATCAGCAAAAAAGGGAGTTAAGTGAGGAGAAAGGCAGTAAAGAATTGAGAAAGGAACACAGAAATATCCAACCGGTGATTTGTTTCTCAATGCATTGAAATGCTGACAGGGCTTATGGCTTTTGTCTAATTGCTTTGGGCTAAAAAAGTGCTCAATCTACGCAGAAAAAACCAAGCTAGGCGCTTAGCTATCTCGAAATAGATGGAGCTGAAGGCTTTAGTGTGTTTGGTGCAGACGCAAAATAGACAATTTTAATGAGCCCGATAAAGCTGACATGCAGTGTGAGTATGGAGAGATAAGAAATTATTTTGCTCATTTGTGCTGCACTCCTCTTCTAGCTTGTGTTTGTTCCATCAGTGTTTGGACATACTCCATCTCGTTTTTGTGGGCTTCTCACACTCTCAACCCACGACCTCACCAATTCCCACATATCTTTCCGAGACTATTCCTTAAACTAGATTTTACACTCTTTTATTATTTTCCCTTAAATGTTAGTCACCGGATGAAATATTTAGCATGCATGAAATCTTTATTGTCATTGTAATCCAAAAATTACAGCAGCAGTTCTGTTGGATAAATGTATAAAACGGTGTAATGTTGGCAAAATGACGATGAAGCAAGATGACTATGCAGAAATTCATATTTTATTAGCGTGTACAAAATAGCACTGTACACCGGACAGAACAACACGGTTTGGCAACTCCTCTTCTTCCCTTCTTCTTCTTTTAGTTTGCGGTGGTTTGCAGCCGTTGCTCAGAAGGTGCATGCCGACCTACTGTCCCGGCATATGTTGCATGGGCTCATTATCCATATCTTATATACCTTACTATTATTAATAATAATACATATATGTATATGTATGTATATCTATATATCTATCTAAATACATAGACACACCCAATACAAATTGAGAAAATATCCATATACCGTATTTTCCGCACCATAAGCCGCCCTGGGTTATAAGCCGCGCCTTCAATGAACGGCATATTTCAAAACTTTGTCCACCTATAAGCCGCCCCGTGTTATAAGCCGCATCTAACTGCGCTAAAAGGAATGTCAAAAAAAAACAGTCAGATAGGTCGGTCAAACTTTAATAATATATTAAAAACCAGCGTTCTAACAACTCTGTTCACTCCCAAAATGTACGGTAATGTGCAAATGTGCAATCAATAAGCATCAATAACTTAATGTTGCTCGAACGTTAATGTCACAACACACAAAATAAACATAACGCTCACTTTCTGAAGTTATTCTTCATTCATAAATCCCTCGAATTCTTCTCCTTCGGTGTCCGAATTAAAAAGTTGGGCGAATACGGGATCCAAAATGGCCGGCCCCGTCTCGTCGCAGTTCTGTGAATCCTGCCTTCCGGAAAGCTCGGACCACAGTTGTGACCGAAATATCCGCCCAGGCATTTACGATCCACTGGCAGATGTTGGCGTATGTCGTCCGGCGCTGTCTCCCTGTCTTAGTGAAGGTGTGTTCGCCTTCGGTCATCCATTGTTCCCACGCCGTTCGCAGTCGTGCTTTAAATGCCCTGTTGACACCAATATCGAGCGGTTGGAGTTCTTTGGTTAAATATCGCCTTAAGTTTAAATTCTGCGTTATACGCGTGTCGCTTAGTAGGAGCCATTTTGTGGTCTTTACAGATGTAAACACACAAATGAAATGAAACGCAATATCCGGGGGCTTCTTCTTCTATGGGGGCGGGTGGTTGCTTACAGTAGAAGAAGAAGCGCTTCCTCTTCTATGGGGGCGGGTGCTTACCTTGGCGGTTGCTTACCATAGAAGAAGAAGCGCTTCCTCTTCTACGGGGAAAAAAGATGGCGGCTGTTTACCGTAGTTGCGAGACCGAAACTTTATGAAAATAAATATTTATATTAATCCATATATAAGGCGCACCGGGTTATAAGCCGTACTGTCAGCTTTTGTGAAAATTTGTGGTTTTTAGGTGCGGCTTATAGTGCGGAAAATACGGTAAACGTATTTGTCTATTAAAAAACACCCCTGAAAAACAACAACAAAAAACTCTGCCTCTCTCTTGGGCCGGCTCTAACTAAATAGCAGACAAATGCCACTTCCACCTATAGCCTAATGTCTAAATCACAGCTCAGAACCATACACATTAGTGAAGTGAAGTGAAGTGAATTACATTTATATGGCGCTTTTTTCTCAAGTGACTCAAAGCGCTTTACATTGTGAAACCCAATATCGAAGTTACATTTAAACCAGTGTGGGTGGCACTGGGAGCAGGTGGGTAAAGTGTCTTGCCCAAGGACACAACGGCAGTGACTAGGATGGCGGAAACGGGGATCGAACCTGCAACTCTCAAGTTGCTGGCACGGCTGCTCTACCAACCGAGCTATACCGCCCCGACATTACTCCTCTCTCTACATTGGCAAATGACTACAACTGTAATCTAATCCAGTGGTTCTCAAACCTTTTCACCAAGGAAAACCTTGGCTCTCACAAGTACCACCATAATGACCAACATTAAAATACAGTAGTGTAGTAGGCCTAAGTATTCATTAAAAACAAGGCAAAGTTTGTTTTTTTAACAAGTATATTTAATATTTTTGGCCACTGTGACATTACACACGGTTTGAACAGTAAGACTGTGTTTAAATATTGGAAAATAAAACACTAATCACTTAATTAAGTGATTCTTTGGCATACCACTAGATGGCGCCCACAAACATGTTTAAGGCACCCGTACAACAGTTTGAAAACCCCAGCTCTAATCTAAATGTGCAAATGGACAAACATATTTTTAGCAAACTACTATAGGTTAAACATCTTTTTTGGATTATTTTCCCTATGTTTCTGGTAAAAATCACAAGTAATTAAGCAGGTTTCAGTTCTAGGTATGTTGACAACTGCTTATTTTGGGAATGAGAGATTTTGAGATTACTGGGTTCTACGGTGTATCTTTTTCCCTGATGAATTTGCTACGCTCAAATGAAACCTCACACAGAAAGGCTACAAACTTGAAGTCTGCCCTTTTCTGACTTTTCAACCACCTCTCCTGCTGGGAAACATTCTCTTAGCTAACATGATCAGCTTTGCTCTTCATCAGAACTGAAAGAAAGTGAGCCACGACCTCTGCGGCTGCATGCTGACCAAAGTTGAATAAGTCAGCAACAGAAAGAGGGCCAGACAGTGAGAGGGCTTGGCAGGGGAGCACCTGACAGAGAATGCAGGCGAGGACACCCTCTGGTGCCTTTGTGCCGTTGGCCACGGGCCCATTCATGACATCACTGTAAGAAACACTGCAGGGGAGGGCGGGGTTTTGCTGCCTCTTGTCACCCTGGCAACAGGTCCACTTCTGCACTTCTTGTGTCTTAATTCAATCAACTATCAATCAATCAATCAATGTTTATTTATATATCCCTAAATCACAAGTGTCTCAAAGGGCTGCACACGCCACAACGACATCCTCGGTACAGAGCCCACATAAGGGCAAGGAAAAACTCACCCCAGTGGGACGTCGATGTGAATGACTATGAGAAACCTTGGAGAGGACCGCATATGTGGGTAACCCCCAACTATAACTAAAAGGCTACAATATAATTTTTGCCTCTTTGTCTCCTGTCCTCTCTTTATCTACCTACACTTTATGAACTTCATGCTCTTTACAATGAACAATCTCATATGGACTCTTCTGTGGTAACACAAACTACAGTAGATAAGTCTTTATAGGTTTGAGATAAAAACTGAGGCGACACACAGGATCCATCCATCCATTAATGTCTTGTTTATAAAAATTGTACGTCTCCTTGAAGGAACAACTGAAGAAGCTTTCTTCTGTTCCAGTGTCCTCTACACTCTTTTTAGGATTACTTTCTCCTCCCCGCCTCATCACTCTTTTCAGCACACAAGCCAGTCTATCGTAAGTGGATCGGCGGCGTACCCACTTGAAAAGAATGAAGGAATCCCCCCCGCTAATCCCATTGTGGGAGAAAAGGACCAAGGCTGGATCGATGTGCGTGTGCAAAAAAAGTACGACAGCCAGAGTCCATGAGAGTGACATTATTTCTGCGTGGAGAAAAAGTGTATTTGAAGACAGGCTGTGTCAGGGTTATTCTGTGTATGGATGGGATAAAAAGAAAAGTCAGGGAGGGGGTGCCATAGAGGGGTCTTTGTGTGCGCCCTGTTAAATCAGGCATGTCACGGCACCTTTTGTAGCAAAGCCTCTCTAGGCTGCTGCGATAAGTGGCACGATTCTCTGATCCCTACATGAAAGACACGAGCGAAGGCGGGGGGAGGAAAGGTAGAGAGAAAAAGTTGCATCATTGTGGTTTCTCCGCAGAAAATGTTTATGTTTCACTTTGTTAAGAAAGCCCTTTTCAACCAGTTCTTTGTGTTGATGATGATGAAGTGTTGGTTAAATGCATTCCCATGACCATTCCCATTTTGGCCTTGTGTACAGAATGAGACTTCTTGTCAGTTTTATTATACATTTTAACATTTTTTTTGTGTCTAGTGCAGTGGTTCTTAACCTTGTTGGAGGTACCGAACGCCACCAGTTTCATATGCGCATTCACCGAACCCTTCTTTAGTGAAAAATAAAATGTTTTTTTTTTCAAATTCAAGACAAAGTTATATGTTTTTGGTAACACTTTAATATGGGGAACATATTCTAAGTAACAAATACTTAATTTAGAGTTATTTGGTTAGGGTTAGAGGGTTTGGGTTATAATAAGGCCATGCTGAATAAGGCATTAATAAGTACTTAATAATGACTAGTTAAAAGCCAATATGTTACTAATTTGCATGTTAATAAACAACTAATTAATGGTGAATATGTTCCCCATACTAAAGTGTTACCATGTTTTTTTTACTGGTGCACAAAATGAACCGTGCATGAACATCACCTTGTTCAAACAACAAAACCAACACAGAGCATAAACTCACAACAAATTACACACCTGCAAATCAGTGTGACTTCTGCTGTTGCTGTATCCGTAATACGCCGATAGGGAGAAGTTTTTATTTACATGATGACTCGGGTGTGTCTTGACCTCTGCCGAACCCGAGGCTGACTCACCGAACCCCTAGGGTTCGATCGAACCCAGGTTAAGAACCACTGGTCTAGTGGGACAGGCGGAAATTAAGACGGAGAAAATGCGGTCGTTTATCGATTATTTAATGTTTTTGTGCGGCCCTGTAGCAAATGCATCATGAACCGGTATCGGTGCCCTAGCTGGTGGTATGAGACCACTGACCTAAATTTTAACATTGTTACATGTATTATACATCAATCATTCATCAATTAAGGGAAGCCTTTACATGATTACATGTTGCCATGAGGCAAAACACCAGCTAGCTTTATCTGAAAATCATCAAGAGACAAATAACATTAGCTCCTCATTCCATTTAATGAAGTCCTCTGCACTTTCCAAACTTGACCTAGGACTGCGCACCATGCGAACACATTCTTTGACCGGCCTTTCTCCAACTTCAACTACTCTTGTTCTCCCCCACACACTCATCATCCAGCGGGTGCTAACAGGCTTCCCTTTCATTCCCGACACTCCCGTTTTGGTCTCTTCTCTCCCAGCAATCTTTACCCGGTGGGAGGTAGCAGGAGATTTCGACAGCCTGAGTGATATCATTGTTAGCGCTTGTCGCCTGCACTCACACACAGTTTAAAGAGTGTGTGTGATCATAGGCGCACAGGTGACTGAACACTAAGTGCAGAGTGTGTGTGTTCTCTTACTGTTAAGATGGTTTGTTCCCACACAGCAGGGGGGGTGTCTCATGACTGTCCAGCTGTGTTTTTGTGTGTGTGTTTTGCAGGGTGGATCCTGAGGCCAGAGCAGGCTGGGGTAGAATTAAACTTGTGTTTTAGAGGATTTACCATTCCCAATCAGTTAACCTCAACATTAGCTTCTCCCAACACATGCAGGACACTTTATTCAGTACACACGCAAATAATGGGGTTGAAGACAATTGCTGTATTTTAGAGGCTCTCATTACTAGGGATGTATGCTAAGTACTGGTATTTTTTGGTATTGGTTCCTAATTGGGTCGATCCAGGAGGACCATTAAGGTTCTGGACAAATGATACCGCTATCTGTATTTTCTTTATCCTGCTGACCATCGTAATTATGACACACTGTCATATTCACTTCAGGTGCTGCTGCTACGCGTAAAAAAAGACACAGGTAGGATCTGATAATCAACTTTGAATGATCCCGAATAACAAAAGTTTGTAACACAACAATATTTCCTCCTCAAAAGTCCCTCAAAGACACGCCTGGCAATAATAAAGTCACAAGCACTTCATCAAGGGGACGGCGTGGCGAAGTTGGTAGAGTGGCCGTGGTTACTGGGGTTCAATCCCCACCTTCTACTATCCTAGTCACGTCCGTTGTGTCCTTGGGCAAGACACTTCACCCCTTGCTCCTGATGGCTGCTGGTTAGTGCCTTGCATGGCAGCTCCCGCCATCAGTGTGTGAATGTGTGTGTGAATGGGTGAATGTGGTAATACTGTCAAAGCGCTTTGAGTACCTTGAAGGTAGAAAAGCGCTATACAAGTATAACCCATTTATCATTTATTTATTTATTATCAACTGTCTTCCAAGCAATCTATAAATTCACAGACCAATTAATTCATTCCAAAAATTTAAACATTTACGTAATATATCCAGCCATCCATCCATCCATTTTCTACCGTTTGTCCCTTTCGAGGTCGCAGGGGCCGCTGGAGCCTATCTCAGCTACATTTGGGCGGTAGGCGGGGTATACCCTGGACAAGTCGCCACCTCATCCCAGGGCCAACACAGATAGACAACATAAAGTTGCTCTGAAGCAAAACAGCATCCGCTCACAGGTCTAAAGTCACCATCTTGCATCACTCCATTGCGCTGTGTTTGCGTGGCATCAAAACACAGCTTGCCTAAATATACACCCATCTAACATACTAATTGATTGTATTGATTTCTATCATATATTTAATATGAAACATAATGTACACAGTGATGCATTTGAGTGGTCCTTACAAGATGATGGCATAAAAACTGCATTGCACTTTGCACTGCAAACATAGTTGACTTGTTTAAGTATTTCCCTGCTGTAAAATGTTAGATGTTGGTGGGGTTCAACCTCTTGTGCTAATACAAATGGTGATAAAAATGCATCTTTATTTACACCAATTACATACAGTACCGATAAAAGTACACATGAATATGGGTATCGATAAAGAATATCGATATTGGTATCTTTGTCGATAAAATGCTAACAAAATACATCCCTAGTCATTACAAATAATAATGCTCACTTTTTATTGTATAATTTGACAGTACCCAATAAATACATGGGTAAAATGTATTTAATATGATCATAATTGCTTGGATTTACATGACATCACATCCGGCGTATTAAATATGCGTGGTGGTCATGCTAGTGTCTGATCTCAATGGGTACTAGGCGCCATTTAGCCTTTCTCCTTTCTCGAAGAAAAATGGCCATGTGTTTGTGTTGTTTTTGGCTGTACGAATAGTTCAAATCGCGAAAAGGATAACCGTTTCTTCAGAGGTCCTCAAGAGGTAGTCAAGAAGGACGGAAGAGGGCAAGATTTTACAAAAACGATGACAAAAGCGGCATGCGCTCCAGTCCAAGGGAGCAAGCAAAACCGAAGAACGCACAAGTTTGCAGTGATCACTTCATTAAAGGCCTACTGAAACCCACTACTACCGACCACGCAGTCTGATAGTTTATATATCAATGATGAAATCTTAACATTGCAACACATGCCAATACGGCCGGGTTAGCTTACTAAAGTGCAATTTTAAATTTTGCGCAAAATATCCTGCTGAAAACGTCTCAGTATGATGACGTCTGCTCGTGACGTCACGGATTGTAGCGGACATTTTGGGACAGCATGGTGGCCAGCTATTAAGTCGTCTGTTTTCATCGCAAAATTCCACAGTATTCTGGACATCTGTGTTGGTGAATCTTTTGCAATTTGTTCAATGAACAATGGAGACAGCAAAGAAGAATGCTGTAGGTGGGAAGCGGTGTATTGCGGCAGGTGTTGTGCTGGATAACGCACCCCCGCCGTAGAATGCACCCCCTGACTGTTTTGCCGGATAACACAGCCGGTGTTTCATTGTTTACATTCCCGAAAGATGACAGTCAAGCTTTACCATTGGCCTGTGGAGAACTGGGACAACAGAGACTCTTACCAGGAGGACTTTGAGTTGGATACGCAGACACGGTGCAGTGAGTACGCATGCAGCTGTGGCTTCCAAACATTTGATCGCTTGCACGTACGTGCGTGCCGCTATGTGCATGTCACGTACGTAACTTTGGGGACTTTGGGGAAATATATGTGCTGTATGAACTTTGGGGAGGTGAACAGTACTTTGGGCTGTGGGATTGAGTGTGTTGTGCAGGTGTTTGAGTTTTATTGGCGGGTTATATGGACGGGAGGGGGGAGGTGTTTGTTATGCGGTATTAATTTGTGGTATATTAAATATAAGCCTGGTTGTGTTGTGGCTAATAGAGTATGTATATGTCTTGTGTTTATTTACTGTTTTAGTCATTCCCAGCTGAATATCAGTTCCCACCCGCCTCTCACAGCATCTTCCCTATCTGAATCGCTCCCACTGCCCTCTAGTCCTTCACTCTCACTTTCCTCATCCACGAATCTTTCATCCTCGCTCAAATTAATGGCGAAATCGTCGCTTTCTCGGTCTGAATCGCTCTCGCTGCTGGTGGCCATGATTGTAAACAATGTGCAGATGTGAGGAGCTCCACAACCTGTGACCTCACGCTACTCGTCTGCTACTTCCGGTACAGGCAAGGCTTTTTTATCAGCGACCAAAAGTTGCGAACTTTATCGTCGATGTTCTCTACTAAATCCTTTCAGCAAAAATATGGCAATATCACGAAATGATCAAGTATGACACATAGAATGGACCTGCTATCCCCGTTTAAATAAGAAAATCGCATTTCAGTAGGGCTTTAATGGTTTGTTTAACATATTTTTCAATATACTTTACTCGTTTAGTATTTCCCATTGAAGTATCATCTTAATATTGTTTATATTTTAATTTTTAACAAACAGATACTTGTAACAGATTCTTTGTCAAGAAAGGTTTGTTACGTTTTTTTTGGACACAAATCTGCCAGAGTACCCATGACAACAGGACAAATATTTAATATGGTGATTTAATAATTGTTTGTTTGTTAAACGATATGCAGTCACGGATGCAAAGTTAAATCATGAACTACAACCTTACCCGAGCAAAAACTATGCATAGTTATTGGGGAATGTCTTGATACCCATTTCCTTGACCATGCCCCACACAAATAAGTTGTAGGCCTCCATGCTTTTTTCATCTGTTTTGTTGTGTAGACTGATGTCTGGAGCACAAGATAGTTCAATATGTATGTCCTTAATATCATTCGACAAATCGTTTTGATGAAGTATTGGGATCTATTCCATTGCATAGTTAGATTTTTTGCTCATTACTGCTTTTTGCAGGAAAAACTACGCCTCTCGCGTACTCAGAGAGCTTGTGCACTGCTTGCTGCACAACAGTCATCTTGGCTTGGTTGAACTCCAACGCTTTTTTACGTCCAGGAAGAACGTGACTGAATACAAGCTATTCAGATTAAAATGTTACTGTGCACATGGACCCCGAAAAAAATTATCCAATTAGGACATGCATTTCCATGCATCACACCTTAAATAGGAATACTTTATTATATGCGCAGCACCAATCTTAAATGGAAGTAGAAGAAGAAGAAGCAGTGACTTCCATTGTAAACACACATGGCTCAGTGCATTTCTGATTGTCCGACGTTGTCACAGTATTTATTTATCAGTTTTCCTTGTGTTCGCTACCTTTGTTTCACCTTTATTTTTGAAATGGAGCTGTTCTGTGCCCTCCATGTTGTGATATGTATGGGTTGCCGTAGTTTCTGTGGTCGCAGACATGGGGTCATCAGGGCGCGTCATCATGTTACAGCCTGAGGACAGCAGTTAACACTTGGAGAAGCTGTAAGACTGTCAATAAAACAGCTCGTATATTGTTTAATTGTTACATCGACACATGACGCTCAAGACCATATTTCAGTTTTGCTAGGTTTCTAGAGCAACAAACTCAACATTTATAACGCTACTTCTGTACATGTTGAATAAGGTGAGACAGCAGCAAGATAATCACTTCATTATGAGATGATTAAATTACAGTATAGCTGATGTCAAAGACATGCGCAGTAAGGATAATTTCGACCCGCACTTTGGAAGGAGTGTTTGCATGCGCTCCAATCTGAATGACTAACGGCATAAACCACCCGTCTCGGTAGAAATTAAATTTTAATCCAAACGCGTGTGATCGGGTCAGAATATTCCGAATGGCGTGTTTACATGAAGCATTTTTATTCCAGTTCGGCTTTTAATCCAATTAATTGTGTCTATGTACAAATAGCTAGTATCTTACCCCCAGGTAAAATAAGTCATATTGATACATTTAATTACATATTGAATTGTATTTATTAGATACCATTAGCATGTACAGGTGTACCTAATGATTTGGCCATGGAGTGTACATGTGGTGTGTGCAGTTGTCTTCAGCCTTGAAGCCCAGCAGTCTTATCACCTAAGCTGATTATTTGGCAAGTGTTTTTTTGGGGTGAGTGGAGAAAGAGGATTTTAGAAAAAAGGATATTAGGCTTTAAGTTGTTTTCGAACATGGTTGTTAACGCCACTACAATCCAATTGTTTTGAGACATTTTATTAGGGCATTGGTGGCACTCTTGTTTACCCGGGTGTCACCTTGTTTTTGGGTGAGACATATCACATTTGCAACAACACAACTACATGTGTCATATACACTTAATACTTCATTGCCAGTTGTTTTGCACTTGCTTTTGTGTAAATGCTTAAGTAAGCAGATTAGATTTAACTGTCCCCAAAAGGTACAAGCGGTAGAAAATGGATGGATGGATGTCCATAGATAATTGTTGGATATAATGTTGTGCTCTTTTTTGTATAGGGTTGGTAAAAGATTCAATACTGTGATACTAAGTTGATACCAACACGCAGAAAATACATTAATACTTGCTTTTTCAGTGTTGTCAGTACCGAACACTGTGCACTTTTTCCTTGGTGAGCGGCGTCAATTCTTGACGCGTGAGCACTGAGTCAGCGTCGAAGAAGAGCGCCAGCTGTCTTATAAAAATAACCCAGTGTTTCCCATGTGTTTAGTTTTTTGTGGAAGCCTGTCACCAATGCAGATTTGGCGCTTCTGGTCCATCCTGGCATATGAACAAATTGTAATAAAACTTTGGCAGTGAAGCATAACTGTAGGAGTGGCATAAGTCTGCTTTACAACACACCTCATATGTGCCTGATTTGCCAGAGAATAAGACATTGCAGAAATGATCTGTGATGCACTTTAGTAACTTGTTTTGTTATATTTAGCGAGTAAAGGTACATATTTAAAGTAAAAGAGAGGTGTACCTTGCATCATGCATTTATTTGGCCATCAAATACAAGCGGTCATGAAAGTATTCGCCGCATTAGTGAGTGCAGAGATGCGCCACCAGAAGCTCAAGGAGTGTGCTTTACCACAGCGTGCAGAAAACCTCCAGGAGTGTGCAACACAACCTTTAGCACTTTGATAAATTATACGAAAACACATCTTAGAGACACTCTTTTGTGGTTTGGCAACACTTTGAACACCGCTGGTTTACTTATTTCCCCAGGAAGGCAAAGTATGTCCTGTGGGCCATTTACTGAACACATCTCTTTTTTATAGGCCCTTGGCACATTGTAGAAATAAAACCTACAAAAAAAAGAAACAGTGATAAACAGAACAAAAAGGAATAACGAAATGAGAAAAGGGTTGAAATGTTGATACTAGTAAGCAAAATATGTTTCTTTAAATATGTTTTAGCCTTTTTATTTTCCAATTTCATTACAAATCACATGATGTCACACTACCACCATATTGAAAGAATATTAAGAATAATATATTGCAGGTTGACTATAAGCTGCTGCTGGTCTTTTTTGAATGTATATACCTCTTGGAATTTGGGATTGCAATTTGAAATCTGTAAAAAAAGATGCTGAAGCACCGCGATCTTAAATGCTTGACAGTGTTCAATAAAGTAGTGAATTTAAAAGTAAACGGCTTCTGTTTTAATTTTTTTTTATTTTACCCTGGTATCGAAAAAGTATCAAAGATCATGGACATTCATAGGTATCAGTATGGACTACTGAAATTCTGGTATAATGACAACTCTACTTCTGTGAAGAAAAAGAAAAACCCACTATGGTACCTAATATAACAACAAAAGTAGAGATGTCCGATAATGGCTTTTTTGCCGATATCCGATATTGTCCAACTCTTAATTACTGATTCCGATATCAACCAATACCGATATATACAGTCGTGGAATTAACACATTATTATGCCTAATTCTGTTGTGAAGCCCTGCTGGATGCATTAAACAATGTAACAAGGTTTTCCAAAATAAATCAACTCAAGTTATGGAAAAAAGTGCCAACATGGCACTGCCATATCTATTATTGAAGTCATAAAGTGCTTTTTTTTTTTTAACATGCCTCAAAACAGCAGCTTGGAATTTGGTACATGCTCTCCCTGAGATAATCCTGATACTTACTACAACTATGGGAAATACTATACTTTGACTTTCACAAAGTGCATTATTTTTTTTAAACATGCCTCAAAACAACAGGTACAAAAACAATGAAGGCACACAGCTTCAGTCCAGAGTATACTAGAGTAATAAAGTAAACAATAACATAGTCCTCCTTTCATGCAAGACTGCCTGGTATACTGTATAACAGGGAATTATAAACTGGGCTCAATCTGCCCTGCTCTAACGTATCTGTATGAGCAGTGTTGGGACTAACGCGTTACAAAGTAACGCGTTACTTTAACGCCGTTAGTTTCGGCGGTAACTAGTAATCTAACGCGTTATTTTTTTATATTCAGTAACTCCGTTACCGTTACTACATGATGCGTTACTGCGTTATTTTACGTTACTTTTTATGTAGTATAAAGTGTGTTTTATCGGAGCGCTGCGTTCTGATTCTTCTTGTGTCACAAGCCGGAGAAGAGAGAGAGACATGCGCTCTGTGTGGGTGTGTCTGAGTGTGAGTGTGGGGAGCGAGGGGGGGGCGTGTCTGATCATGGCGGAGCCAGAAGTCGAGTTTGCTAACATGGAGATATTTTCACTACTTTTCTTTTGTCGAGCACAAAGAAAAGAACATTTTAGTTAAATGTAAATTGTGCTTTGGATCAAAGATGCTATATACTGCCCAAAACAGCAATTCAAATCTGCTGAAACAAGCTACATAGCAACATGCTTCGACGAAGCTAGTAAAGAGAGACAGAGACTCTGATGCCACTTCACCTCCACCACCACCACCATTCACCGCTGAAGGTACACACTCTGTCAATCAATGTTCCCTCTAATTGTTCATGTGTGAGCAAACGCAAAAACTCCCTGAGCATTGAGTGGAGTCCATGTGAGCAACTTTAGACGTGCACAGTGTGGCTACACCAGCAGCACACCTGTCCCAAACCTCACTAAATAACAACTTACATCTCCATCCATCCATCCATTTCCTACCGCTTGTCCCTTTCGGGGTCGCTGGAGCCTATCTCAGCTGCATTCGGGCGGAAGGCAGGGTACACCCTGGACAAGTCCCCACCTCATCACAGGGCCAACACAGATAGACAGACAACATTCTCTTATTATTATAATCAAATGACAGCAGTCATTTCCATTTCTAATATAAGTGTTTAGGCCCACTTATAATGACAATAACAAAAAATATTGTTTTTCATGAACTGTGTACTTGTATTGTTTGTCTGGGTGGAGGTCCTGCTTTGGAAATAATTTGTACCCCTTTCAGACATTGCATTTAGTTCCCATTAAAACATTCACATGTTGCACAATGAGATGTAAGCAGGGGATCATGTGTACATTCCTGCAACTTCCTGTTTGTAAAAAATATATTTTTATTAGTATTTATTTAATATACTAACAGCATTTAATGATTAATATTTATAAATTAAGATTCCTAATAAATGACACTAGAATAAGCACACATTTAATTGGTAAATCATAGTGTAACGACCTGGAATGACACTTTATGTGTGGTGTTGGAGTTGTCCGACTTTTTGTGTGGCTGTAAACGCATCACTGGCTAAGTGCCATATGTGCAAGTGTTGGCGCACGTGAGAGAGCGAGCGGCTGCTGTTGATATAACAAAGTTGCTTTTGGTCTGGTTTGTACTGCAGAAAATGACCAGTTTTGCTAGATATCATTTTTTTTACTAATGTTTTGGTGATGTGTTTATGGCCGACAGTAAAGAGTTTTGCTCAGTAAAGTGATGGATGGAATTCATGTCCTCAAAGCGTCTCGACAGACGTTACAATATTTGAACAATGATGACGAAAACGGTTTTCTCTGTCGTGTCCGTGTCGTGTCGAAAATTGTTATGCGCTTATTTTTTTATTTGATTTTGTGCATGGCATAGATTTGCCGTGCGCAGAGGACGCTTGAGCAGTGCGCAATTGCACATGCGCGCTCCTGAGAGGGAACGTTGCTGTCAATTCTCTTATATACTCTTTCATTCTAGACTTCTAGAGTGTTTGATTATCACATCACTCTAAATGTATAGACTATAAAGTTCACAAACATAAAGAGGGATGCTAGTGGGCCAGGCCAATCTTTCCTTATCTCTAAACTAAAACTGGGGAAATGTGTAGTGTTCTGGGTTTCAGACATGATTTTGTATAAGAATTACTTGAGGAATAAAATGCCTGGTTAGACTTTGTGTATGTAGTGTGTGCCTTTCTTGGTTTACATCTATGCTGTTATTATGCTGTTTGTTACTTATGTATGTTATGTTGCAGCTATTTAAAATAGTTTTGTCAATTTGTTCTGGCCAGAAACAAATTGGCCTTTGTAACATATCTTTGTCTTTGTGTGTTGTATGTAGACCACATGGCTTAGCAGAGTTGAGTGATGCAAATGCATGTCAAGTTGATCAACAGATTGTATTATTCTCCACTACAATAACAGTACTGAAATGAAGGCTAAAAGGGCATTAATTGGAGCTTTAAAAAAAAAAGAAAAAAGAAGTAACTAAATAGTTACTTTTCACAGTAACGCATTACTTTTTGGTGTAAGTAACTGAGTTAGTAACTGAGTTACTTTTGAAATGAAGTAACTAGTAACTGTAACTAGTTACTGCTTTTCAGTAACTAACCCAACACTGTGTATGAGTAACAAAAACGTGCTGCAAGCTAGTGGTGAGTGCTTGAAGTGGCCTACCAGTCAGTCAGAGCTTCCGAAATGCTGCGTTGAGACAGGGCACCTTCGTTCACTGCAAGCTGCAAAGTGTGCATGCAGGGCAGACTAGCCACACCAAACTCCACTGGAGCTTTTGCCATACTGCGTGCATTGTCCCTGACCACAACGTGGGCTTTTGCCTTGGGGTGGTTTTTGTTGTATTTTTGTTTTTTCTCGGCGGAGTCTTTACGCGACAACTGTCTGTACTTCTCTCTAGGTCTGTGTACCGCTCCTTACAGCGGCGTTTTAAAAAGTCATTAATTTTACTTTTTGAAACCGATAATTTCTGATATTACATTTTAAAACATTTATTGGCCGATAATATCGGCAAAACAAAAGTATTAATAAAAATATTATTATATTATATTCACACTGCAGAGAGGAAAATCAGGAGGAAAAAGATGATTGCAAAGCCAAATGTCCGGCGTAGGAATATTTTGGCTTCAAGCAAGAGAGCAAGATGAGTCCATCAGCATGGCTGAAGAGCAAGTATGACCAATTTGTGATAGCATCAAAAAACAACAACAAAACTAACCACCCGACCCAGTTTTCCAAAATCTGCACTTCAAGATATATTATATACAATGAAGTGCATTTTTTGCCAACAGAGCTTGAGAGTCAATTGAGTTTTTATTGTTTGTTTACTCATTTACGAGTATTAAAAGTTCTTGACCTTACAATTACAATGGTAAAAAAAACTGTTGAGGAATCAAAATGTATTGCGTTTGAAAGGGATATTTGCAATATCACATTGCAGTGTAACCTTGATTTACAAACCCCTTATTGTGCACACTTTCCGATTTACGAACAAAACCCCGAAAATAAATATGCTTTGTTGTACGAACCTTGTCTCAGTGTACAAACAGTTCATCCACTCATTGTGTCCCTCACAGTGCAGCCTTTTTGTGCCAGGCAGCACATCCATTGTGGCTAGGCTGATCACTCTGTTCTCATTCAGTCAGCAGAGCAGTGCTGTTGTTAGCAACTGTGCTAAGTGCTACTTTGCGTGTTTTAAAGTGTTTTTTTAGCCTTTTTACAGCATTTTTCTAGTTTTATTAATGAAATATGAGTCCAACAAAATCAATGGACAAGCTCTGGACGTTATCCAGGGCGATGTCAACACTTCCTCCCCACATTCCCTTTCCACCAAGAAAATTAGCTGACAAAATAAAGTGGATTATATTTTCTATTCCTAATCATTGTACCGACCTGGCTGTTAAAGTTAAAGAGTTTTGTGATTTCAAACTGTGAGTGCACCACAGGGCTAGTGACACTGTGTGTGTGTGTGTGTGTGTGTTTAGGCAGGGCTTCTGAAAAAGAGGACAGTTCAGCTACCTGTTGTTTTGACTGTGTTATTAAATTGATCCATCACCCCCGTGTAATGTTTTTTTGATATACAGTCCTGTATAGCGCATTATATTGTGTTCAAAGTGTAAAAACCTTTACTAAAATATAGACTTTTGTCCAGGCTGGAACCCATTATTCATGTTCACCTTGTTTCTTATGGAGACATTTGCTTCATTATACAAACCTTTCTATTCACAAACCCTGTTCAACAACCAAATCAATTCGTAAATTAAGGCTCCACTGTACTACAAATATTAATTACTATTTTTCCAGTGACAAATCCACTTGTCTTATCTGTTAAAGATCTCTTAGATTGAAAGAAAAATAATGCATGCAAATATGAAAAAAATACAATCACCTCAATTCTATCTAGTACGTTATCCATATTTAATAACATTTAGCCAGCTGGAGCAACTAGATGGTGAAATGAACTGTACAGAAGATAATTTGTGCAATTTAGTTTGCATTGAAAACACTTTCCTGTGTTGAGGGCAGTGCATATGGCGTAAAGTGCTTAGCTGCAAATCGCCTTGGCGTGTCAATATGCACTTGTGTAGATATTGACAGTGTTGTCACAATATTGACTGATGTGGAGGACCCAGTAATCCATCGAGCCTGAGAGCAAAACGATTTTCAAACAGCAACAGCTATCATTTCATTGTGGTTTTAGATCACTTAGCAGCATACAGTATATCGTATTGATTCAGAGGTAGTGTCACACACTGTTTCTTTGTTATTGTGCCCAGCTGGAATGAATAAGTCCAAGGAATATCGATTTTACTTGTGTGGTTTATTTTTCTGCACAATGACTTTTTATAATTGCTAATGTTCAAGGTTTAGAGGCGCTTATAAAATAAAACGGATAATTGTGAATTAATTCTGCGGTCAGTTTTTTTGGCCATGAAGAATTTGACATCACCTGTCTAGCTGGTGGAAATGTTGTATTTCTTGCATGAAGACCTCCTCCTTCCCCCACGGAAATGTCAGAAATCATTGGTTCACTGTGAACACAAAGCTGCGGGCAAATTCAGGTTATGTTTGTGTTTTAGCCGATAAAATGGAATACATAAATCTGATGGTGAATTTAAAAGGTCTGAACCAGGCATTTGCAGGAAGACTACATCTATTCTCACAACTATTGTAAAATTCTTCAGTCATGCTAATACAAGAACACACGCACACACACGAGAATCTGTACAGCATGTCTGCAGGAAGAGCCCTGCTTGGTGTTGAGTGTAATCTCACTTTAAATCCACTAATCCCACAGATTAATAACCCCTCACTCTGCCACACATACACATACACACTATTCTTACCAGCATTGTTAATATAGGTCATAAACCCCTCCCACCTCACACCCTCTGAGACATGCACACAAATGAATATATTATCATAATCTGTAGCATTGCACCATATATCACATACATGTTTACTTGAGCATGCATGTCCCATGTGCATATACACGACAAAACATTTTACCCGACATTGACCTCACTTAGCGTACTGTAGAATACATGCATATGTAAATTTACACCTATCACACTTTAACCGAAGCTCACCTTTATTAGTAAATCAAGTAATTTGGAGCTGACATTAGTTCTGACTACATGTCTAAAGAACGATCAGAGGATTATGTGAAACACACGTCTGTGCGTGCTGTGTAACCAATCACATGTAATCTGTAATTATATAGAAACTGTACGTAGGACACCCATAATCCTTCTGACCTGGTAAGGAGAGAACTAGACCCAACATAAATACATACTTTATAATCAGTACAAACTCCAGACAAAGATTTATATAATCATACTGAGAGTGAAGGCTCTGTCTGGGTAGATAACATTTTTGAAATGAGAAATGTCACTTAAAAATCAATTAAGAAGAGCCACTAATTCACTTAGCAGTGGAGCCTGCAAACTTTAATTATCTTTATAATGTCATTCTAGGTTTCAGTCATCTACTTTTAGACTTTAAAAAGGTAAAAAGTGAATCCTTGGCCTGTGCGTAAGCAGGCGCTGTTCTGGCTCGGCAAAGATTCGCTGGAGCGGAGCCAGGATGGCAGATGGCTGCTTGTCTGCGGGGTTTGGATTCCGACAGGGCTTCAAACACGGCAAACACAGACGAGTGGCGGGAGGAAGACGCTATTCAGGCGATGATAAAGATATTTATTGTCTCCAACCTAGTTTAGCTTGTTTTGACAATATTTACCTCTATTGGTTTCAACTTTCAAAGTTAACCTTTGAGGTGTCAGCATTATGTCTGAATGGGTCTCTTTTGAGGTTTCGCAGCACAGGTTTTATTTTTACAGCTTAACAAAAATTATGTATTTTAACATTTTATTGGCCACTCCTATGTACTTTATTTCCTATTTCTTCCTTCCTCTGACTTTGAAATGGCAGCTCATCCCTCTCAAACGCATCCCATTTTCTTTTTCCATCTCGGTTTGTCTCCCTCCCGGAGCAACAGTGTGTGTACTTGTGTGTGTGCATGTGTGTACATGTATATATACAGCCCGTTGCTACAGCAACGGGTGCAGGCCGCATGAGCGGGTGGATGAACAAAAGACCCAGAGACCCTCATCAATAGAGAGAGAGTGAGAGAAAGAGACAGAATTTGGATTTCATTTTTTGGGGCTAGGCTCAGTGCGGGAAAAGAGGAAGTGGTGGATGAGAAAGGGGAAGGTGGGTGGATAGAAAGATGAATGGATAGATAGCGTAGGTGAAGTTCATAGGCCTTCATGAACAAGTGTGTGGGGGGCTTACATGGGATTCACAGTGGAGCATTCTGTATAACAATGGAAACATTTTGAAATGCCATATGCAATAGAATGCAACCATTTGTCGACATTGTCAAGAAAAATTTACTATAAAATTTGGCCTAAACAAATACATTTGTTTTTAGTCGATGATATCATCACTCGTGTTTTTCTGGAGAGAAAAAAACATGCATGTGTCAGCGAGAAGAAGAAAGTAATGTAAGTAAATTAGGTCTATGCATGTTTCAAAAAGTCAAATTGAAGACTATTTTTAAGACCATATTGAAAATAATTTAAGACGATTTCACACCCAAAGTACAAAGATGTAAAGGAAAATCAGAGGTCAAGAATGAATTGTAAGTATATGAATTAATTCACTGCTCTTACACATTAGAAAACAAAATGGCTAAACTGACTAAACTAATTGAAAAAAATATTAGCAAACATGACAGCCTTTTTCAGATTTGCCATAGAACTGTTTTCTTGCAAAAGGTGCAGTGTGCTTCATATCAAGTGTTTTCATGTACCAACAACCAGAATGTCAGAAACGGGAGAGGAAAGCACAACAATATATTGTCTGTGAAAGGGACTGTTAGCATCTATGCTAAAGCTAAATGGTCAACTTTTGCTGTGTTTTTGCGCCTATCAGAATTGAGCAAACAGATTAACATATCTACAGTAATACTACTCTAGATGTTTTTTTAATGTAGCGCACGTACTAACATACTAATGTTTTATGCTAGCTTCTTTTATATTCGTATGCTAACGTTTTATGCTAGTCTTTTGCTACTTTCTATATTTACACCAACAAATAGTGCATTTTGGTATTTCTTCTTACCCAGTCATGTGCTAGCATAGTAACATTAGCATGCCAGCATGCTAATGTTTTCAGCTATATTTTCACTTTTTTCTCTAATTCTACAGCCATACACCTTAGAGTCATATAACTTATGTGACACATGCTAACTTTTTCAGCTAATTTTACACTTTTTTTCTCTCTACTTCCGCAGCCATAAACCTTACAGCCATATAACTTGGTATGTGACAAATGCTAACGTTAGTATGCTAATGTTAGCATGATAACAATTTCAGCTAGTTTTGAAATCGTTTACACCAGAGTAATATAACTTGGTATGTGACACTTGTTAACTGTTAGCATGTTAACGTTAGCTAACATTAGCATGCTAACTTTTTTTTAGCAAATATAGAGTCATTGATTGGTATGTGACACATGATAACTTTTTGAGCTAGTTTTGCAATCGTTTACCCCAGAGTCATATCACTTGGTATGTGACAATTGTTCATTGTTATCATGCTAACGTTGGCATGCTTGCACTTTTTTCTCTAATTTCACAGCCCTTCACCTTACAGTCATATAACTTGGTATGTGACACATGTTAACTGCTATCATGCTAATGTTAGCACACATGCTAAGTGTTAGCATTTAATTTTAGCATGTTAACGTTTTAGGTTACCTCTTTAGCTCATTTTGTATGTTTACAACTACAACTCACAGATTCGGCCACTCGGCGCCATCTTAAAAGTATGCAAGCTTCAGCAGACACCCGGCCAGAGATCCAGGGCACAGATAGCAGGCCCATCAAAATTTCCCCGGGAATATTTCTATTTATTCATTATCGTTGGTGCTATTTCTATTGGTATTTTTATTGCTCCATTTGTAGTGCAATAATGTTAATTGTCATTTCTGTGTTGTTAATATTTACTTCCACTAACCACTTCTTTGCTATCACTTTTCGTATCATATTTGTCGTATTTGCTGGTGTTGCTCTGTTGTTGTTGTCGTTCTGTTGTTGTTGTTGTCGTCTCTCTGTCTTATCCCCGCAATTTCCCCCCCTGTCTTCGTTTTTTTCCTTCTTTCTATCACCTCCTGCTCCAGTCCGTCTGCATCAAACATTAATATAAATCCATTTAATAAAGTCAAATACAAATAAGGCAACAAGAGAAGTATCCCACACTTGTCTTTTGTAAAGTAACTCTGTACAGCAGATATGGGCATCTACATCAACGATATGATTTGCCTGAGTGGCTGCACAGGACAAAAAAAACAAAAAACGATAGTACTCCAAGTTCTCGTTTAATACTGTCACAAGCTTCTGCATTATTGCTGGCATTTTGAAACCCAACTACTGATATATACTGGTTGAACAATAGCATGTTGCTTTGTTTCTTGCATTGAACAAAGAGAGCACAGTCTACAAACTCACATTCCTTGTGTGTTTAACATACTTTGCCAATAAAACTTGATTGTCACATAGTTTACCAGTACATTTGGTGAGAACATTAGGTAACTGTTGAGAGCGATCTATAGAGGTTATTTTTGTCAGTAAAGGAGTGAATGATGATTGATAAATGAGTGATTGAATGAATATCTGTCAATGTAAACTAGTAAATGAAGAGGTAAGGGTAGTGCATAGAGACATTTGATTGGTGAGACAGTTATGTTTGAGTCCCGCTAGGACAAATTCCATTGGCGAAAAAGTCGATGGTTAGCCCAAATGTGAGTTGGAATTTCAGAGATTAGACAAAGTTGCGAGGCTGCACGCAATTCCCACGATTTGGTTCAATTTGTTTGAATTGGCGAAATCGCAACACTGCAAAATCCTGGAGGGACTGCCAAGCGAGCGTGGTTGAGTTGGCTCCTCCGCCCTGGTTATACCCACTGATGGCCAACAGTTCAGGTGAACCTCACTGGCATCATTTGTCAGCTTGCAGGAGGAGCGATTGCATTGACTAATTGACTTGTCCTTTTGACTTGTCTATATAAATATACTGTGAAGTGAGTAAGTGTGCCATGCTTTTAACTTGATAGAAAATGTTCAGTCTTTCTATTAATTTCTATGTCCCCCGTCAATTGTCCTTTCAGGACTTCCCATGAAGAATGCCAGAAACACCACTGAAGGTTTCTTTTAAAGCAGAAAAAAATGAGAAGCGTAATAACAATGTAAATAATTATTAAAAACTTGTGAGATTTCTTCAAAATGTAAGCACACAATTCTGAACATGGTGTGTGTAGGTGTGTGTGTGTAAAAAATTAATTTGTCGCACAGAATCTTTATTCTAAGCAAGAAAATTAGGTTTGACTTTTTTTTCTGAGAACTGTTTGGCCTTATTCCTAAACAAAACTAAATTCTAACCAATAAAACCAAGGAGAGGTAAAATTTGCACTGTTATTTCATTTTTCTTATCTTAACCCTTCCCCCGAGCAGGCCCCTGAATGTGCTTATCGAGTCATTAATCTTTGTTCTTATGATGAACACATGACCTGATGGCAATTGACTAAATGAACATACAGTGTGATTAGAGCATGCCTCTAGGTCACAAAGCAGGAGACCTACTGAATATTAGAATATTCAATTTGGGTGCCTATTAAAATTTTGTCGCAGCCATGTGTGCTTGTGTGCGTGTGGTGAGTTTGGCCTTGTGCAAATATAATTACACCATTTAAACTGCAGAGAGCCCTGCAGGGGTTTGTGTGGAAACACTGGCAGTAGTTGAGCGTGCGTGTGTGTGTGTGTGTGTGTGTGTGTTCGCATATATAAGAGAGAAACCTGCTCTTCACACCTTTCTCTCCACCCCTCATCAGCATCTCCCCTCCTGCCCTCACCCACCCAGCATACTTTGAGTCTGTCTCCAGGGAATCAAGAAGCGGAGAAGAGGAAAAGCTTAGGAAAGACTTGGATGGAGATGGAAATCTGGAATACATCAAATAAAATAAACCCACTAAGCAGAAAACTATCTACAGCTGATTAAAAATCAAACATTAAACATACTGTATAAACTATTCTTATGATACAATCTTTTTGTTAAGGCCAAGTATATGATTCTTTTCACAGAACTCTTGATGTACCGATTTAGATTTTCAAACTAACTGGTCAAGTCTAGTAGTTATCCAAGCAAAAAGTCACAACGTTTCAAAGGGTGGAGGGGGTTGAGTGACTGGCTACACTGATTTTATGTGCTCTGACATTTATCGGTGATTTGTGTTCGTGCTACAACCCCCCATTCCTCCGCTCCAGATCGGCATTCAGCCACTTCTGCTCGAGGGGGGACATCGCTGTGTCAGGTTGAATTTACCGCACAAAAACTACCTGTTTGTACTGTCTGAAGAGATGTGTCTACAAAATCTTCAGGAGCTGAATTGTCATCACAATGCAAAGAAGGTGGTGAGGATTTTCCATGCTAAAACCAGGCATTTGTTCAAGTTCGTTAAAACACTTTGCAAAGACTTGATCAGGATCCCTGCTTAAAATCTGTTAGACTGAAATGAGGTGTGTTGCAATAAATAGCGCAAATATCATAATAATATCCTCACACAAACGCCAAGAGCCTTCAATGCTGTGTCTGTCTTAATGAGGCGCGTGTTCAACAAGACACTGTAGCCTACATACACAAAGAACATTTCCAAGACCAATTACATTTGTTCTGCACATCATAATGACAGCCTGAAGCCTGTTAATAATGCAGAGGGCTACATGTATGAGCACTAAATTACCTCATCACTGGTCTATAGTGGGCTATCATCTGCGTAATCAAACACTGAATCCACTAAAGGAATAATCTCCTCCCTGCATATAATTATAATCGCCTTCCCCTTTAACGCTGTTTACTATGTACTGTATCTCAGTGACGTGCAGTCAGGAAAGAAAAAAAATTTAAAAAGAAAAAAATATATATTAAATTGTTAAATGTATCCAGTGATTATACTATAAAGTTATTTTCCATTTAACTTCACCAGTTTTAGATTATTTTTATTCAAAATCGCTGAATTTTCACATTTGCCGTTCAAATAATGAGAAGAGACGGTGCGATGAACAGCAGCCAGTCGAGGCACGTCACTCAGTGCCTCAACATGGACGGACTCGGCTAACTGCTGGTCTGCTGTGCAGTGAGACCGTATTGCTATATGAACTATATTATACATTTCCATAGTTTAGTTAGCTGAGGTATATAATGTACAGTGTATTTTGTCAACAACTGTATGTGTGTAAAGTATTTCTTGTGCTGAGCGATCATAAAACGGCTGCAAAAGACACACTGGCTCAGGCTCGCCTCCTGCACCCCCGCCGTAGAATGCACGGAAACCCCTGATGGGAGTGTTATATTAACTAAAGCCCACACTTAA
Organism: Nerophis lumbriciformis; assembly: GCF_033978685.3. Classification (NCBI taxonomy): domain Eukaryota; kingdom Metazoa; phylum Chordata; class Actinopteri; order Syngnathiformes; family Syngnathidae; genus Nerophis; species Nerophis lumbriciformis. The sequence goes on from NC_084552.2 coordinate 44,649,006, forward strand.
ACTTTCCACGTGCAAGATTGAATCTATTTAAAAAAGTTATTTCATAAGAAGCCAAAAAGTGCAAAAACAATAATGTTCGTGTTGGAGGAGTTGTGAATGACTGCTGGGCCACAACATTAGGTACACCTGCAGACTGCAGGTGTATCTAATTCACAACTCCTCCAACACGAACATTATTGTTTTTGCACTTTTTGGCTTCTTATTAAATAACTTTTGTAACCTATTTTTATGGGCTTTCCTCTTTGTGATGTTAAGTTCCTGTTATGCGCTGTTATACAGTATATGCCTTGAGCTCTTATTTTGAAGGCGCTAAGAGCGGAAGTGACGACACGTTGGAGTGGAGCGGAAGTTTTTGAAAGAAGGTAAATAAAGTGGTCCTCGTGTAAACTGGAGCCTCCGTGTTTGTTATTTTGTAGTTTCATACAGTATAGGCGACATTTATAAACCCTCGGTTACACTTTTTTAAATAGATTCAATCTTGCACGTGGAAAGTTGAAGTGAGGGCTTTAGTTGATATAACACTCCCATCAGGGGGTTCATTAATCCAGCACAACAGCGGCGCATTTATAAGTAAAGGTAAGACCATAATAATGTTTTTTTTATTAAATGTGCTCTTTTGTGTGCTACAGTTTGTATGTGTAAAGTTAAAGTTAAGTTAAAGTACCAATGATTGTCACACACACACTAGGTGTGGTGAAATTTGTCCTCTGCATTTGACCCATCCCCTTGTTCACCCCCTGGGAGGTGAGGGGAGCAGTGGGCAGCAGCGGCGCCGCGCCCGGGAATCATTTTTGGTGATTTAACCCCAATTCCAAACTTTTGATGCTGAGTGCCAAGCAGGGAAGAATGCTGGTATGAGCTTTTAAACATAACCCGTTAACTGCTGCCAATCAAATGGTGAATAAGATACTCTGTAGGGTTCATATGTTTGTAAATCTGACTGTGATGAAGTCAGTGCCTCACCAGCCATCAACCTCACCGCACGTCACTGCTGTATCTATACCAATTCGATTTTACATAGTCTCAGTGCCGTTGTTTCTTGAAAAAAAAGCTACCAGTAGCGTAAAACAGTGATTAAAATGAAAATGTAAGCTAACGATTCTTCGCGTCAATGTGAACTTCCTCACACTATATTTGTCTACATGCTTCTTGTCCGCAAATATACAATATAAACTGTCTCACGCTGTAATTGTCTACATGCTTGCTGGTCAAAAGATATAATGAAATAAACATATTTTAAAATCACAACTCAATTGTACAAGGGGCATACAAGGCAGCTGTTCCCATCAGTATTTTGTTCAAGGCAAAAATTCAGAACATTTGGGGTTGTGCGCATGCGCACGCACACTGAGTAGCGTTGGGTAGTAGCAGACATCGATGGGTCACAATTATCGACAGAACACACTGCGACGTGTTTTTTTGCTCTAGCCCACAACAGAACCAACAGGGATAATTAAAAAGTGATAATTTCTTTGTTGGCCCTGAGAAGCCTGAAACATTTTCAACAATAGTGTGCTTCCAACTTTGCAGCACCGGTTTGGGAAAAAGGACTTTTGTGCTGCAGAATGAGTGAGCTAGTGTACCAAGCAAGGCCATTTAACAGCACTCCTGGATGAGTTTGGTGTGGAAGAACACTATTACGGCTATGTTGCCAACCTATGTCCAACAACTCATCAAGTCTCTGGCCATCGTGTTCCTCTTATTACCGTACTTTCCGGACTGTAAAGTACACTTATTCATAAGCCTCAACCACCTCTGCGTTGACACATTAAATATTTACACAGCTGCTTGTGTTCATTCAGAAATTTAACAAAAGACAGTTTCTGTAACACAGCATTAGATTAGATTAGATTCAACTTTATTGTCATTGCACGTTACAAGTACAGAGCAACAAAATGCAGTTAGCATCCAAACAGAAGTCAATGTGTCAGTTTTTACTGCTAGCGGACTGTCCGTGCATGGCACTGCATCCCTTCGCTAAATATATGCAGACTTTATATTTGCCAGACAGCGCAGGACGGCTCAAGATGGCGTATGACGGCGCACAACAGTGGATTAATTTAGCTAAAATCTGCTTGTGTTGGACAGTAAGTCATGCACAAACACAAAATAAAGTGTCCAGTTTACTTTCCAAATAAAATACTCAAGGCGGATCATATTTTACACTTTGAAACGTCCTAATGGGCGAAGACGAACAGAAGGTCAACTTGTCAAAGGTTTTCAGCATTATTTCACCTCGTTGACACAAATAGATCCTCAAAAACATGCTGATTCTGGAGGTCCAGAATCATGTGGGCCTACGTCATATACCAGCTGATACAGAGGCCGGGGAAGCAGGGAAGTGGTTAGCAAAAGTTGAATGAGATGTGTGTATGTCTGTGTGTGTGCTTGTGTGTCCAACTCTTGTCAGGGATGATGTTACTGTTGTGTTGTTACTTTCTACAAAAACAAATATTGTCGTTCTGCAAGGCAAAACTGTTGTCTTTTCCACAAGTAGAATCAAGTCAAGTCAGTGGTATGGATGGACAGCAAAAGCTTGAGATGTTCATGGTGTTTATAGTGTTTGTGGTGTTGTCGTTCAGCAACCGGGGTAAGAATATTTACAGACTATAAATATACAAAACTATACAGACATGATGAGATATTCGCATACAGCCAAACGGAGAAGCGCTGTCTTAGTCCTACGCTGGGGTCGTCTTCTTTAGTCTCGGAGTTAACGGGATTGCTTTGTCCAGCATTTTCTCAGCCTTGTTTTCGCTTTCACGTTCGTTTTGAGGTAGATCAACTCTGGGCTTGTGCCTTCTTCTTCGAGGCCTGTTGGTGGTGGTGGATTTTTGTTATGTGCGGCAGCTTTATTTCCTTTTTTAATGGTTTGATTGCTTTCAGTTTTGTGACTGCGTTGTGTACATTTTGTTTTGTTTTCTCCAAGATGAGGGTAAGGCATAAGGTGCCAAATGGCTGACCGAATGATTGTGTGAGTGCGTTTGATTTAAGGAGAACAAATTTCAAACATCAAACAATTTGTTTGATGTGACAATAATACATTTATTGGTGGCACGTGAAGCTCGTAAACCTGGAAAAAAAATAAAAAATTAGCCGCAATATTGTACAAAGTGCATCGTTCAAATTGTGGGGAAAAAGAAGAGTCTTATAGACCGGAAATGACTGAAAATAAAGTGCCGCTTAGGTTGATAAACTTGACTGCTTGTGTCAAAATAAAACTCCCAAATTTATGATAATGTTCTTGGTGCTCCGAGACCAGAACAATGCTCTGCCTGAGAGTGGTGTGAGGATGTGGTGGGGGAATTTCAGCTGTTTCTCCAGATCCACTGAGGGCTCTATTTCGAGGGCCGTTGCCAGGATCCCCTCTGCCTTGGTCCTTGAATAGGTGTTGCTGCACTCTTGGGTCACTCGAGTCTCTGTACATCAGCACCTCTCATTTGCGCGTGCCCTCGAACTCTTCTTCCAAAGACTTAAGGGGCAGCCTGAGCTTTGTGGTATGTTGCGGTATGCTCATGTATGTTGCTGGAAACAACAACTTCATAGACCGGTAGCAGCCATAGTATCTTTAGCAAAATACAATGCTGGTAGGTCCATGCTTTGAAGTTCCCTCATAGGCCAGATCTGGGGACTGATGTTAACCAGTTGTTCCTGGTAGACGGCCTGTACTTAAAAGAAGTCCATGAGGCTGCTGTCGAACAACTTATCCAAGCTCTTTACAGGCTTCTGTGAAACTGTTCACTTTCCCTTCAATGTTGAATTGGAACCCGTCCGTAACCTTGCCCTTCTTCTTTTTCCGGACCTTTGAAGATCCTAATGCATCTTGGCAAAGACACTGTGGTGACTATTAGGTCATTCAAAAAGCCCCGGATTAGAGACTGGTAGGTCACTAATTGGGTATGAGGGGCCGAAGTACTCTGGTTCAGCTGACTATAGCAGAATAACCTGGATTCTACACCCATTTTTTAATTTTTAGCCACCTGTCATTGTAAAAATTTACCATTGGAGCTTAGTTACATTAAATTATTAGGGCTCCAGCATTGATTATTTTAGTAATAGAGTAATACAATGATTAGTTTGTTCGATTAATCAAGAAATCAGACAAAACACACTTTATAACCTCAGTGCGTATTTTAGGGGAAATTGTTTAAATAAACAAAGAGTTAGGCCTGCCAAAATCTTCATTCCTTTTTTCAAGGCAATGCATATCAACACTGAAATTGAACTTTTAACATGTGTGACTAGATCAAATAAAAAAAACTCTTGCTGTTCACCAAAAATAACTGCACCCACACACCAGTGCTCTCATGTGCACACACAGACTGTATTACGCGCATGCGCTTCTGAATGCGTTCGCACAAGTTGTATTACACACTCACGAATCTGCATGGGTGCGCTCAAATCTTATACGGCAGAAGTGATGCAAAAGTCACATGTAGGTAGACAGACAACTTAACACACGCGTACGTGGATCTAAAACACACAAACGCGGATCTAAATGCATACACTCAGATTGATATACAGACACACAAATTAGTAAACACGTGCGCAATTTGGATTATACATGCACAGATTGAGATACACGTTTGCAAATCATTTTGCTACAATAAAACCTCGATAATATGCTGTGGAGAGGCGGGGCCGGCGGTCCGACACCGGGGCCCGCTCCAAGATGGCGGCTAGGGGGCGTGGCCTGCGGACCCGCGTCCAAATGGACTACAGGTGCGTGGGTCGGGCAGCTGGGCACAATCAGATAATCTGTCTGTGTATAAAAGGGTGACAGCCGAGAGAGACGGGAGGAGAGGTGGAGAGCCAGAGGCAAGACGCGGAGCACAGTACACTGCGAGAGCGAGACGGAGAAAAGGCAGCCGCTGAAAAGCACGCCAAAGGCGACGTGCTGCTGAAAAGCAGACGGCGGACGGGAGGAAACCATCCTCTGCTACCACGCGAACGACGGCGACGTGCTGCTGAAAAGTAGACGGCGAACGACGGCGACGTGCTGCTGAAAAGCAGACGGCGGACGGGAGGAAACCATCCTCTGCTACCACGCGAACGACGGCGACGTGCTGCTGAAAAGCAGACGGCAGACGGGAGGAAACCATCCTCTGCTACCACGCGAACGACGGCGACGTGCTGCTGAAAAGTAGACGGCGAACGACGGCGATGTACTGCTGAAAAGCAGACGGCGGACGGAAGGAAACCATTCGTGTGCTCACGTAAGAAAAGGCAGCTGCTGAAAATCACGCCAAAGACTCTGTTCCCGAAAAATAAAGAAGTCTAAACCATCTCACGACAATGTCTTCCCTGGAATGGTCCTGAGAACTCACCCGGAAGCAAGGGTCTTCCACATATGCATCGTTTTTGCTCGGGTAAGGTTGTATTTCATGATTTAACTTCGCTTCTACTACTATGCTTGCTGTTGCACGCGTCGTTTACGAGTAACGTGTTTATCAAAATATAACTTGCTTCAGATATGATTGTTGACTTTGGTAAAAGCATTTAGGTTATGTTCACATTTTCTTTCTTTTATTTAGACACGCCGGCTTGGTGCTTTTCGAAATGCTCGTAGCAAACATGTGTTTAAGAAAAACAAATAATATCAAAATAATACATAAATGAGATATTATAACCTTTAAAGTATATCAAACAAACCTTAAACGAAGTGATCACTGCAAACTCCTGCGTTCTTCGACTCTGCTCCCTTGAACTGAAGTGTGAGCTGCATGCTTTTCTCGTCGTCGTTTCCACAAATCTTGCACTTTTCTGCTCTTTTTGATAACCTCTTGAGGAACTCCGAAGAAACGTTTATCCTTTCTGCGATTTGAACGGTTCGTACAGTTGAAAACAACACAAGCATAGGGCATTTTTTCTTCGAGAAAGGCTAAATGCCGCCTAGTATCCATTGACCACCACCAGTATCCATTGGGCGGGACGTGAAGCGGACATGACGTCAGTAACATCCTACCAATTGACAAAATCAATGTCAATAAACTGCAACTAGTTGTGCAAGCAATGGTTAGTTTCGGTTTCAGATATGTTGACAGCCGCCTGTTGACGCCAATACGATGGGCGTTGAAATAAGACGGGTCCACTTTTTTTGAGAAATCAACATTGACATGTTTTAGTTGATAAAGTAAATAGTTATTAATGTAATAGCTAATAAGATAACTTATTATTAACCAATTTATTTTGTTTTTAGAATATGGCAAGGGTCAATAAAAATAGAGCTGCAAGGTCGAAAAATGGCTGCACTTAGGGCAATAAAAGAAAATACAGGATGTCACTAAAAGTGATTGAGTGGCTCTGCTTGTGGATCAAAACAACACATACAAAAGAGCTTAGCTGACACTAAAGACACTTATATGTCTTATAGGGGTCAGGTCATGTGGGTCATCCAAATGCTACGAACAGCATCTATCAGTTTAAAGCGATTCACATTGTTTCTGGAAACATGATGCTTCCTGGTTATACATTTACCTCCTCCATCCCCCCAACCATCAGAAGTTCTATGATTTCTGCACAGCAGCCCACCAAAGACGCCCCCCTTACACTATTGATATCACAGTGAGGCGAAGAGATTTGCATTTGCAACACTGCACTTGTATCGACAATTATATCGCAGCAGGGTGGAGGGCCCCGGCCGACCCCTCTCGGCCTCTTCCACGCTGCGAGAGTGCCTTTATTGGATTAAGAAGACATTTGCATCAGGATGGGTAGAGAGGCTGGCACCGTAGTGCAGAATGTGATGTCACTCAGAGGGCTCAGTGTGTAGTGTATTTAGGTCACATTTAAAGATATATGCATACATTAAACGAGTTCATATCCACACCTCGGGGACGTGAACAAGGGAAGTTAGAGGCATAGATAGACAGACAGATACCTACTTACAAAGATACATGCATACAGTGCATTGATAGAAACTATATGTGGCTGTTAAGGGAGTTGATGTTGGCATAATCTACTTAATCTGATTGAGGCCAGTGTCGTCCTTTCGGGCTCAATAATTGATAACACCATCTGCTGTGGAACCAATCCACAACGATGTGACATGTTAGCAATCGGGTTAGAGCGATGCTGGTTAATTAAGCCTTTCTCTTTACCGTAAGGAGCGGGCAACAGTGTCCATTCATGGCAAACAAAACCTAACAAAATGAATTTTAAGTCATTCCTCCAAGGCTAATTATTCTAAAAAAATTGTCAAGGTTGTATTTCATTGTATGTCAATGTTATGGAAAGACTTCCAGAGTGTAAACTGATAGCCTTACATAAAACGTACCTTGTAATTGGACGTAATGAGTGCATATTTTTTACTATTACTTGGGATGGGCTGGTAATCAACACGTGAATTACTCTTTCACAGGTCAAAAATGATCTTACCTTTTTTCGTGTCAGGCAGGATTCCTTTGGGCCGCAGTCTAAGACGTCTGACTTACATACTGGGGGACTTCATGCCTGGTGGTGGAATGGACTTGACAGTGGAGACTGGGCCGAAGCATCCTGTCAAAAGAGGCAGAAGCTGTAATGGCTACATTCATAATATGCACATTTTGCACAACAATGTATGTACTCAAGGATGATTGTGTTGGCGTGAGGCCAATCCAGTGCTTAAATTTGAGCTCTAATCCAATTTTGTGGGGCTACCTGGGATTAACGTTGAGACCTACAGTATTTACTTACACAGTAGGGGTGATTGTTGTAAGATCAGCGGTAAACTTTTGTTCCCTTTCTTTCCACTATGAGATGTCTAATGGCATTGAAGGGATTTATATCAGGGAACAGGGTTTTCACAAATATTAGGAGGTGGAATATGCAGTCATGGGATGCATGAATGTGAGGTCAACACAGGTCAGAGAAAGGCCAGTAGTCAGATGACTATATCTGACAAACTAAAATGTTTTAACTAAATTAGTTGCAACGTGACCATCTACCTCAGAAGGGTATAAATCTTTTAATGACTCACGCCCTAACTCTAGTGTGCAACCTTATATGTACATACACACATGCACTGTGAGCTGGATTAAGATGACTGAAACCACAACATTTCAAGTAAAAAGTAAACTAACTCTTTGTAAGAACACACTTACAGGCTGGATACATAAAACCAAGAGTGTAAGGTCACATATTGGGGCTTCTTTATATTAGGGTTTGAATATTAATGTGAGGGGGACAGATAAGCAACCATGGAAATCCCTTTAATGGAATATTCTTGTCTGGTTGAGGTTTGAAGCTAATTTATGCCAACCATAGGCATTCAATGTATGCAAATGTGCGCCAACATGTTAATAATGGTCGAGGGTGTCAGTCAATCTGTCTTTTTGCGTCGTCTGTTTATCATGTGCATTATTTATTTATTATGATTCGCGATTCAGCATTAGCGGATTTCTTATCAAAAAAATGAATATCCTTATTTGTGCAAAAACCTGCTCCTCTTTACTTTTTCTCACCCAAAATAGGCTGGTTTTTTTTGTTTTTTTACACAACATTCATCTCATTTGCCCTAAGGCATTACTAATTTTGAAATAAATTAAACTTAAGTATATTCATATAATCGTAAGTCATTACTGGAATAATAAAGGGCAAACAGTGTGAATTATGGAAAAGTGGCAGTCGAGGAAAGCCTATAATCTTGGACTGCTAGCCGGGAGGAGTAAACGGCATGTGAAACCATTGTACCATCACTAGCTGTTTGAGAGGGAGATGGAGGCAGTCAAGGTTGCCTGACCAAGCTAAAAGTCAGAAAGTGACTCCTATCGAATAACTTTCATCATCATTAATTTTGCATTGTAAAATGTGTTGAGTAAGTGTAAGACATATTATAGGGCTTATAGTGTAAAAAAACACACCATTTGTGTTTTCCCGCTATTTGCGGAGGCTCTCCGGACGTAACACCCCAAACGCAATAGCAGGGTTCTAACTACCGGTACTGTCAATAAATTATTTTAGCAATTGCTTTACCTGTCCACAAGTGGGTAGTAGAGAACCTTGTGAGGTGTCAGGCATTCCAAGCAATTCATCTGTCCAAATATATTTTACCCATGAAAAAACAAATATGCCGCTTAACCCATAGCCATGGATTCAAGGTGCCCAGGCTGCAGCAGTGGCTGTCACATATAAAGACATTTATTGTGATGGAGAGTGATGTTTAGTCATTCAAATGCAGTCGGTTGCCTTTCGATGAGACACGCTCTCTGTGAGTTGAATCGGGCTCGATTAGAGACGGCGCCGTTCACTTCTTGGCTGCATTCTTGGCTTTTCTTTATCATCCTTTGCTCACCTCTGACCCCTCTCCACCTCCTCGCCTTCCAACTTGGGCTCACAAATCCTTTAATCCAGGTTTCCCAATGACCCCGCTCTTTTGTGCCAGACTCAGAGAACATGTGTGCTCCTTTGCCCCATGAAATTGCTCCCTACATATTGCCAGCCTCTTTTTAGAAGATAAAGAGCAGCTAACAGAAAGCAGTGCTTTTAATGTGCACTTTTTTGTAAAAGACACTTCAAGTATAGTTTCCCTAAATCACAACAATCAAACCATATTAAGTTGATGTGTTATGGAAGTATTATTGTAGCAAAATTATTTACAAACGTGTATCTCAATCTGTGCGTGTGCAATCCAATTTGTGTGCGTGTGTACTAATTTGTGTCAGTATATCAATCTGAGTGTGTATTCAGATCCGCGTACGTGTGTTTTAAGTTGTATGTCTGCCCCTAATCAGAAAAAACCCTCAAAAGGCTGTCGACTTACACGTAACATTTGCGATACGTCTGCCGTGTAAGATTTCAGCGCGCACATCCAGATGTGTGGGTGTATAATACAACTTGTGCGTGCATATTTCAGAAGTGCGTGTGTCTAACACTATCTGTGTGTGCGTATCTTAGGTGTGCCTAGATTTAACCAACCACAGAAGACACTAGAGGTGGGGTAAGTAATTGACTTTTAGATTAATCGCAATTTGGACATGGACAATTATGGAATCGATTAGTACACTTCAATAATCGATAATCGATTTATTTATTGTAAATAAAGTAATGCAGACAGTTCTACCACTTCACAGAGAGATTCGATCAGCTCATTTATTATTGGGCACTTATGGTCCAGTTTTGCACACATTTTCATTCATTTAATAAATGTGGGAATTAATTGAACTGTTTCTTATTCCAAAGTAATTGTTTTTTTAAAGTTGCAAGTGATAAACACTTATTTAGTGAAAGTAAAAGTAATGTAAAACTGCATCATCCATCCATCCATCCATCAATTTTCTACCGCTTGTCCCTCTTAAAATAAATTAAAGATGCATCAATAATTGATTTTTAATCGAATTGTAGCTCCTGAATCATAATCGTAATCGAATCGTGAGATGCCCAAAGATTCCCACCTCTAGAAGACACCACACAATTTAAACCAATCAGAAACAACGTACAGCTGAGGTGCGTGAAAGAGAGACGCCAAAACCCGCCTTACATTGTTTCTGATTGGGTTAAATGGGGTGGTGTTTTCTGTGGTTGGTTAAATGTAGGCACAGTGGATTGATGGCTTGGTCTGGGATTGTATCACACCGCGGTGAGGGATGTCTTGTCTTGGTTTTTTCTGTCTTGTGATTTGCATGTTTTAGTTTGAAAAGTAACTCTCCTCTCGTTTCAGGTCACTTGCCCTTCCTTTTGTGTCATCAGTCTGACGTCATCCCTGTTCCCTGATTTTTTTCACCTGTTCCCTATTACCCTCATGTGTCTTATAAGCCCACTCCTCCCTTTGTTCTGTGCCAGATTGTCTCGTTTATTCGTGCTCTCTAGCATCCATGTCCATGCCTTGCCTTACCTTGCCTCGTCTCGTGCTTATGTTCCTTGATCCTGAATCCCTTCGTTGCTATTTTGAGTTTTCCTTTCTTCCTCCTCAGCAGAGTGATTTTTTGTTATTTAGTTTATTCAGCCGAAGTGGTGAGTTATCAGTTATTTTTTATTCTTTCCTCAAATTTATGAGTGACAATTTTTGTTAAACTTTATTAGATTAGATAGTGTAGAATTTTTCATAGCTGTTGTTTCTTCCTCCTGTTGGAGCGTTTTTTGTTAATAAATTTTATAGCATATACGGCGCCAATTATAGTTTGTCTTTGCTTTTGTGTTTTCCTCCGTTCGGAGTGATTTTCGGTTGTTCCTATTTTTTGGAACCTTTTTCGGCGATTAGTTTTTTGGTTAATATAGATATTGTAATTCCTTGACTTTGGAGGTGAAAGGAAGCTGTCAAAATAAAAGCCTGCCAAAGTTCCCTACTCTGCATCTGAGTCCTATCCTTTTTACCAAGCTTGACAGATTGGTTATTTCGATCAATCAATCAGAACTGTGGCAAGCTGTAAAATCCAAATGTTATTATCATGAAAATAATTGTAGTAGTAAATGAGGAATATAAGTGTGAGAAATGTTAAGTGTGGCATGTTGCGTAAGAAAGGGTTACATTTGCGTGTCTGTCACTCTAAAGCGTGAAGCGAGGCAGCTCTGAGCAAGTGTTCCAGCGTGGTCCGTCGTTGTTTACTTCAGTGCAGAATAAGATGATCAGTGGCTGCAAGGCAGCGACTAGTGGTGAGCATAAGAAAAGGCAAGGGGAGTTACAGACAGACAACTCTTTTTACACTTTCAAATCGCTGTACAGTCAGATCGAAATAACTAATCCCAGACCAAGACATCAATCCACTGTGCCTACATTTAACCAACCATGGAAGACACTACGCAATCTAAACCAATCAGAAACAATGTAAGGCGGGTCTTGGCATGTGTCTTTCACGCACCTCAGCTGTACGTTGTTTCTGATTGGTTTAAATTACGTAGTGTCTTCCGTGGTTAGTTAAATGTAAACACACCTCAGATACGCACACGCAGATTGTATTACACGCACGCATTTCTGAATGCGCGCACAAAAGTTGTATTATGGACACAAATCTGGATTCGCACGCTCAAATCGAAAACGGCAAAAGTGCCGCAAAATTTATGTGTAAAAAAGACAGCCGATAGATGGTTCCTGCTCCTCGCAGATCATAGATACACACATGCATATTGTATTACACGCATGCGCTTCTGAATGCACGCGCACATGTTATATTACACGCTCACAAATCTGGATGCGCGCGCTCAAATCTTACATTGCAGAAGTGTCGCAGAAGTTATGTCTAAGTTGACAGCTTATTGAGGGGTTCTTTCTGATTAGGGACAGACAGACAATTTAAAACACACTCAGATTGATATACAGACACAAAAAATAGTACACGCGCACACGACTTGGATTACACAAATCATTTTGCTACAATAATACTTCCATAAAGTGTGACCACTAACTTATCAAGGCGTAATCATCTTTACTGTTCAGAGCCCACATGATCAGATGATTGACAAGCGAGTAAGGGGTTAAATAATGTCTATGCTGCTAGTGTAAAAACACATCACAGTTTACCAAAAAAATAATTTAGTGTAGATAGTTACGAATTAGAGCTGCAACAACTAATTGATTAAATCGATTAAAATCGATTATAAAAATAGTTGGCGATTAATTTAGTCATCGATTCGTTGGATCTATGCTATGCGCAGAGGCAATTTTTTAAAAATTTGTTTTAATAAACTTTTATTTATAAACTGCAACATGTACACACAGCTGAGAAACATTAATCAAAATAAGTATGGTGCCAGTATGCTGTTTTTTTCCAATAAAATACTGTAAAGGATAGAAATGAAGTTTGTCTCTTTTATCCGATTATTAATCGAAGTAATAATCGACAGATTAATCGATTATCAAATTAACCGTTAGTTGCAGCCCTATTACGAATTTGACATAACTTTATGATGCACTCTAAATCACCAAAAATTATTCCCGGGCGCGGCCACTGCTGCTGCTCACTGCTGCTGCTCACTGCTTCCCTCACCTCCCAGGGGGTGATCAAGAGGGTGATGGGTCAAATGCAGAGAATAATTTCGCCACACCTAGTGTGTGTGTGACAATCATTGGTACTTTAACTTTTAACTTTAATTTTAAATATAAATGTAGTATTCACACTGCTAAAAATAAATCCGGCGATGCACTGTTTACAAGCAAATAAAGGCAATTAAAGGAGAATAATATCAATGGATAACGATGGGTAAACTCAGCTTCATATTTAGCCAAGCTAGGAATTGTAATCGCTATATGTAATGAATATACATATATAATTAAAGAAGCCTTAAAGACGCATAAGTACACAAAGCCACTTGTACACACCTCAAGGAGCAGTTAATAAAGTCGGGAAACACACATTGATGAGTAAATATGACTTACCTTCAACACTAGCACTAGCATAAATGTCAATGGCGGATAATTGATACGTCACTGTAAACGACTCCAGACTAATTCCAATAATGGCCGCGACTCGAACAGACAAAATGAATACCAACTACTATTACTTACATTTGTACATAATATAATGGAACAAATACATCCATACATTACGTTTATGTTGTGGAGGTGTCCACAGAGAAGTAGAAGGGGGGGTGGGTCCAACCTCGGTATCATTACCGAGGCCAGGTGATAGTCCCAGTCAACATTGGTGTGAAGATACCGATATTTTTCAGTTCTATGTTTATTTTTCACAAATTGTGAGCTTTGTGGTTGTGTTGCGCCATTATTTATATTTTTGTATATACTGTACGTATTGTTATATACTCAATTATTGATTTTGAAAAATGTCCCAAGTATAGTGTACTGCTTTTGGTAGTTGGAACTGACCCTTTGTTTGTATCGATATCAAAAGTAGTTGTAGTATCAACTCAATACTGTAGCGTGATGAGATCGATATTTTTCAATATTACTTGTTTGCATAGTTAAAGGTTGTTCATATTTCTACGTTATTTATATAAATTGTATTGTGTTTATAAATTCAGGGAATAATTATTTAGACACGTGAGGGTTTTAATTGGGGCAAAAATCCAAAATAGTTTGCATTTGTAATGTCGTTACATACGTTCGTATTTATCTAATTTATTGATATTATTACAGTACGCCACTTATGTATTGGTAATATATTTACAAATGTTTGTTGATAAACATGATTATCTTTTTTTTTTTTACATTTCAAGTAAAACCTATCGGAGTAGAATACTGGCCCTGTACTTAAATGGTATAGGATGGATTTCCTTCTTCTAGTATCGAACGGTCCACAATTCAGGCCACTCGTGACGTCATCACCGTACCTGTTGTGCTTCCTCTTCCGGGAGGCGGGGCCAAGTGGTCGCTCCATATCACACTGTAGTCCTGTAAGAGGCGTACACTGCTGTGCGTGGACCTCTTTGATAAACCTGTTCTTGACATCCTTTTCCTTGATGTTTTTTTTTCTTCATGCGAATACCACGCTGATATTTCACAAAGAAGCCACTTGTTTCAGCCGGTGGGATTGGCCAAAGAACCGGACAGAAGAGCGAGTCTTCATTTTATCCTCGTCCAGGATATTAGTCACTATCCCATGCGAAAGACCGCGATCAGTTTGGATTACTTTTTTTGCAGTTTCTAACCGTTACTGATAAGATAAGCACAACAGCGAGGAAATACAACATCAAAGCCCGATTGCCTCCCTTCTCGTAAAAACGACACATTTTGAAATGAGTGGACTCGCTCCTGCTTGCGCGCTTTGTGCAGAGCGCACACTACAGGAGCAATGTGACAGGAGATCTCTTCCAACCCGAATTTGACAAGTGGCACCGACCTTATTCTAAACTTTAACGAGAGTGTGAATGAGGATGCACTGGAGCTAAAAAGTCCAAACATATCTCAAGCGAGCGGACCTCCACTGTACACCCGAGTTAAGATGACTCCTGCCGGGATAATGTTCATCCTGCTCCCGGTGTGTTGTTCGCTACCCGGAGCCTCCTGGGCAGCCACCCTTAGAGGATTGAAAGGTAAGTGGACGCTTTAGCTGCCTCATTGTGGTCTTTTGGAACCATGACTATATATACATACATATATATATATATATATATATATATATATATATATATATATATATATATATATATATATATATATATATATGCACATCTTTTTAGTAGACTAACTGGACACAACATTAGGTACACGTGCGCACCTGTTTTTCTCTAAGATAATAATGCACCCAACTGAACAACGTGTTTGTTGCTATGGGGCGGTTGTACTGCAGCCTTTTGAAGGTGTTTGTAATAGTATTTAGCTTGCCTTATTTTGCAAAGGATGGATGGATTCTTTATTTATCTCCAAGATCAATTCACATTTCCACCAGCTTGGTAAAATAAGGATACAGTGAAGAAAAAGGCATGCAAGTGGGTGACAGGGCATTACAAAAAGGACTAAATGATTCATCCATTAATCCAAATTTTCTACCGATTGTCCCTTACGGGGTCAGCTACAAGGCGGGGTACACCCTGGACAAGTCGCCACCTCATCGCAGGGCCAACACAGATAGACAGACAACATTCACACTCACATTCACACACTAGGGCCAATTTCAGTGTTGCCAATCAACCTATCCCCAGGTGCATGTCTTTGGAAGTGGGAGGAAGCCGAAGTACCCGGAGGGATTCCACACAGTCACGGGGAGAACATGCAAACTCCACACAGAAAGATCCCGAGCCCAGGATCGAACCCAGGACCTCCGTACTGTGAGGCAAACGTACTAACTCCTGTGACACCGTGCTGCCCGTATTAAATGATATAAAAGCTTAAAATGAGGAAGTCGTAACAATAATAAAGGTGAATTATAAGAAACAGTTAAAAGTGCGGTCCTGTCAGTGCACACATAAGAAGTCAGTATACAGTAAATTAGTACGCATTATCAGGCCATCCATCCATCCATTTTTTACCGCTTGTCCCGTTCGGGGTCGCTGGAGCCTATCCCAGCTGCATTTGGGCGGAAGGCGGGGTACAACCTGGACAAGTCGCCACCTCATCGCAGGGCCAACACAGATAGACAGACAGCATTCACACTCACATTCACACACTAGGGCCAGTTTTAGTGTTGCCAATCAACCTATCCCCGGGTGCATGTCTTTGGAGTAGGGAGGAAACCGGAGTACCCGGAGGGAACCCACGCAGTCACGGGGAGAACATGCAAACTCCACACAGAACGATCCCGAGCCCGGGATTGAACCCAGGACCTTCAGTTATTGTATTATACATTCTCAGTATACAATACAAACCACAAGCACAATGGTAAATGTATGTTGTAGGTCTTGTATGGTATTAAAAATATTACATGTGAAAATAATAGAAAAACACCAACAGGCTAAGTTAACTCTTGACTACAATGGCGATAAAGCTTTTTTACAGCGGCTAAAAAACCTTAAAAAAATAATCAGTGTATTTGTTTGGTTGCTGTGGTAAAATGCAGATCAATTCTGCCATTCGTTTGTTTTGAAGTATACCTTGCACTGAACAGGAAGTCACTGTGTAAAGACACAGTAGTTATGTAGTTTTTGTGTCATGCTGCGGGCAATAATAATGACTAGGGTTGCGCAATGTAGACGATGTACAATATATGTAGCGACTATCCTGCACCGCTGTTCAGTTGCTTCTCGTGCGGCGTATCCAGCTGTAACGCACTTGAAGTAAATGTCTACCAGAATGATGTGTTGGGCATATGATACCATTTATTATACAAAAAGGTTAATCAATAAAATGACATCCTGATGGGCATTCTTCTGTTGCTGGTTGAATGAATTTGCATGTATGACAAAAGATGGTAAGAATAACTAAAGAGCTTGCAGTCATGATATTGTTTAGCGGTAAGAACTATATGACCTCCTGCTACCAGCACCAAGTGCACTGTAATTCATGCTCTCATAGGGACCCCTCAATACTGCCGCCAGTGGTCAACTGACAAATAGGTTGCTGAACAAGCAAATATCACAAGCCAGGCGAACTACACCCAAAGAAGACACACATGGCTACTATAATATAAATAATTTAGCCTTTAATACCATTGTCATATTGTGATAATACATGTTGATGACATGTTCTAGCTGTGTCCTGCAAATTTGATAGCGAACAAAGTTGTCCTCAACACAATGCAGCGTCCTCGCGAGCAAGCTAGCGACAAATGTCCCTCCACAATGCAGCTTCTAAATTACTATAATCCTCGCCTCTATGGCGGCAAATAAACTACTTTTCTACAAAGTAACATTATCACTGGAGGACTAGAAGATAATGAATAGCAAAACATGCTACAGTACACTCTGTAGGACAGACCTGGGCAATTATTTTGACTCTGGGGCCGCATTGACAAAAAAAAAATGTCTTGGGGCAAGTGTGTATAATACGTATATACCGTATTTTTCGGAGTATAAGTCGCACCAGAGTATAAGTCGCACCTGCCGAAAATGCATAATAAAGAAGGAAAAAAACACAAGTCGCACTGATGTATAAGTCGCATTTTTGGGGGAAATTTATTTGATAAAACCCAACACCAAGAATAGACATTTGAAAGGCAATTTAAGATAAATAAACAATAGTGAACAACAGACTGAATAAGTGTATGTTATCCATCCATCCATTTTCTACCGCTTATTCCCTTCGGGGTCGCATAAATAACCAACTGAGAACGTGCCTGGTATGTTAACGTAACATATTATGGTAAGAGTCATTCAAATAACTATAACATATAGAACATGATATATGTTTACCAAACAATCTGTCACTCCTAATCGCTAAATACAATGAAATCTTATACGTCTAGTCTCTTACGTGAATGAGCTAAATATTATTATTTGATATTTTACGGTAAAGTGTTAATAATCTCACACATAAGTCGCTCCTGAGTATAAGTCGCACCCCCGACCAAACTATGAAAAAAACTGCGACTTATAGTCCGAAAAATACGGTATGTATATATATATATATATATATATATATATATATATATATATATATATATATATATATATTTATGTATATGTATATAGCTGTAAAAATCTGCTGTAAAGTATGTGTGCTTGGTTCCCTTTTTTCAGGAACACAAATACAAAAACTCACAATAATGTCTGATAGAATGCTAAAAACGTTATGACAGACCACGTCAAACAATGGAATGGAATTTTAATGTTCTTTACTAAATGAGACACCCAGAATGTACATGAAAATAAACAATGTGGTATTTACAGTAAAAACTATGAACGATAAAACACTGAATATTAACATAAGAAGGTCACTCCTTATTTACTTCTCAGACCACCTCAATCAAAATCTTTTACAATCAAGCAAAATGCAACAAACACAGAAACATTTGAACGCAAAGGGGTGAAAACAATTTAAATCTGATGTATTATCACTTTTCTGCAGAATATGTTGTAAAAATCTGCTTCTGTCTCTGTTCTTGACACCCGCGTTTTAGACTGGCTGCTCTAGAAACTAACCCCGCCCACACTGTCTGCCTGGAGCGACTGTGTCATAGATTACCGTAATAACCCGTATACCACTCCAAAGCACATATTCCAACGATTGAAATACTGTCTAAAGTCGAAGACTTGCAGTAATTTAACCTCAACGGGAAGTGTTTTGCCCAGGTCGGCTGTAGGAGGATCCAAAAAAGCATAGCTTACCACCAAGATAGCTCTTGAATTTAAACAGGGGTGGGCGGATCGAAACAGATATAGACAGTAACGATACAATGTATAGTATTGGTATACTGTAGATACTGCAGGGCGGCATGGCGTAGTGGGTAGAGCAACCGTGCCAGAAACCTGAGGGTTGCAGGTTCGCTCCCCACCTCTTACCATCCAAAAATCGCTGCCGTTGTGTCCTTGGGCGGGACACTTCACCCTTTGCCCCCGGTGCCACTCACACCGGTGAATTGAATGATGAATGATAGGGGCCGTTGGCGCAAAATTGCAGCCACGCTTCCGTCAGTCTACCCCAGGGCAGCTGTGGCTATGAAAGTAGCTTACCACCACCAGGTGTGAATGATTGATGGGTTCTACATGTAAAGCGACTTTGGGTACTTAGAAAAGCGCTATATATAAATCCCAGTTATTATTATTAGATCATTATTTTTTATTATCAAAAAATCGTTTTTTGTAATTTTTGTTATTGTTTACAAACTCAAGCCAATAGTAATTTTTTGTTTGTTTTTGTTTTTTTGTGTGTACTTTCTGTGAAAGAGGAAAGAAAGGCACTATTTTGAAAATGAAAGTAAAGCCATCAATAAAATATGACATTATAGTCCAACAGAAAAAACCCCAACTTGTCATTAGTCAATCAAAGCATTACAGGCCGTTTGGTTGCAGAGGGAGTTGGTGAAAGGTAAGTCAACACTGATATCAAGTGGGAACCGGGACTTGATGTGTTGGGCAGTCGACATAAGCGGTTTCCCCTAAGCCATCGAGAGCCAAGTGCGACTGCAAAAGGAACCCTGCTCTCTAACAAGCTCAGTCTTTGTGTTCTGACCCACGGGGTCAGCGGCGCAGATTAGCCAGGCTTCCTGTTTTCTGCAAAGCGAAGGACAGTTAGAGAGAGAGGAGACCTCCATAATAACACAAAACATTCATCACAAGTTTGTTGGACAAAGAGGAAGGTCTCCACCATGTGATGGTATTTACTCCCCGAGGCGGTGAGGAGGAAAAGATGTGGATGTTGCGTCACCGTTTGTGTCTGCGGGACTACACGACTCCCCTAATGGGCTCTGCTCTAATGCTGCGCTGTGCACTGAGCACTATCCCTTTGGAATTCTTGTACGCTATAGTATAGATGTTGAAGCACATTTTTTGAAATGCTGCCATAAGTCTGTGTTCTCTGTGAGTGTATGTTTGTCTGAGTGAGCATTTGTGTTATTACGCAACTGTGGCCTGTGTTAGAGACAGTGTCCTAGATTTGTACAAAAAAAACTTATAGATATGTATGCCTTTTGCACCGTGCATAGCATCATAGAGAAACACAGTTTTTAAAATTTGAAAATAATTCCTGTGCTCATCAAAGCGAGTCCAGGTTATGTGAGGGAGTGGTCAAATGTGTGCGTTTTATAATGTGTGGCCTTAATATAGCAAACCCTGTCTTTGAACGCTAATGTAATGTGTGCATGTGTTGTGACTGGATGTCGAGTGGGTTCCACGAGTCAGGCAGCCCTTTGTAATGCTTCTCACATGAAACTCGTTAGGGTGTTGGCACCATGTGGAGGCAGGCGGGGGTGGGTTGGGGTCCTGGCTCATAACTGCATGGCTCCATTTACAGCTGAGCTACTGGCACATACGATTAGCAGGTATTGTGTTGCTTTAATGCCACTATTACAAGTGTTCATCCCCTAATTATTTTTTTCTACACTTTAGGGCTGCCCAAACTCAAACTAAAATGCAATCTATTTTCTAAATTGAAGAAGTAATTGAGGCGATGCATCAAAAACAAATGCTGCGATTTTACTCAGGGACACTCCTGCCGGGATAATGGTAATCCTGGATGCACTATCCATCCATCCATTTGCTACCCCTTGTCCCTTTCGGGGTCGCGGGGGGTGCTGGAGTCTATCTCAGCTGCATTCGGACTAATTTGTCTTTATTTTCATCGATCCATCAATGATTTTACTCACTCGATGGACAGTTTGATCCAGCTCGCCCGGGACGTTTATTTCCGTTTTTGGGGTAAGCACTCCATTTGTGTCAAAATAGTTTGGCTTCATGTTGCACATTTTGCAGCTTCGAGTCACTTTTCACCTCACTCTCTTGACTTCTCACTCTCTCGTCCGCTCCAATGTTTCACCCTTTCTTCATGCTGGCTTCTAAAAGCAACAGTTCGTCCTTCGTATATTTAGCTTCAAAAAGAAAAGGTTGTGAATCCTCATTTGACCAAAAATAGTCGTCTTCGTTGTCTGTTACAAAGTCTGCCATGATTAGAAAACACACTCACGTTTTTTCCCGGAAGTAGGACACACAGTTTTTACCAGAAGTCGGAAGTACGCTGCTATGGAAACAGAACTCAATGCTCGGAAGAAATCGGCCCCGGAAATGATTAAAATGACCAAAATACGGTAAATATCGAACATGTGACATTCCGAGTCATACCAAAGACTATAAAGAATGGGACCCATTACCTCCCTGCTTGGCACTCAGCATCAAGGGTTGGAATTGGGCGTTAAATCACCAAAAATGATTCCCGAGCGTGGCCACCGCTGCTGCTCACTGCTTCCCTCACCTCCCAGGGGGTGGAACAAGGGGATGGGTCAAATGCAGAGGGTCATTTCACAACACGTAGTGTGTGTGTGTGACTATCAGTGGTACTTTAACTTTAACATTAGAAATTGTTATGAACGCGTCTGTTACTACATAATATATAGACTTGCAGTGTGTATATAAAACATTGATGGAGGGTTTTGAAGTGTTTTTAGAGGGCTTTGAAGGCTACAACGGTGACTCTAATTAGCCGCATCTTCCAAGCATTTTTTTTAATCATCTTTAAAATCCTAAAAAAAAAAAAAAGACATACTTGTTCTTGTCTCTCAAAATGATTGTGAAAAATTCCCCCAAAAATGCAGTTACCCTTCAAAGCAGAACAAGACAATGAGAAGTTAAAACAATTGGATGATGATAATATTGGTTCAAAAAGAGGGACATTTCTTTTAAAAGAAAAACACATGGCCCTGAACATGGTGTAAAAAATACACCTCAGAGAGCATGGCAATATCAATTATAAGCAAAAAAAATCATGATTAACATTTTTTGCAGAAAGGTGCAGCCATACTGTGTTTGTAGTCAAGTGGATCTTAGCGAGCTATTCTAGTCGCAAACAATTATTGTTACAGCGCGCTTCAGTGCCAATATTTTCACTTGGCTCGAGGCGGACTATGTGTTTGTGTGGGTGTGGATGGTGTTTCCTTATGAAAAAAAGTGGATGCAGTCCCACTGAGAGCGACAGGCCTTTCAGCGCCTCTCTTCTACTACTTGCAGGAGATAAAAACAGAAAAGCTGCTGGGGTTTCTTAGTAGCCGCAAGAGGATTTGAGGCTGTCGTCAGGTGTTTTGTCCAGTTATGCTGTGCTAAATCCTCATTGTGACATGCTTTCACACTGGAGAGAGCCGGTGACAACACGTGGACCTACAGTGGATTATGTGTTTGGTTTCCCGCCGCATTGTTAGAATAAAAAAGACGCGCTTATACGCCAAGACAAGAGAGCACTTTTTCATCTTTGCATCTCGTTCTCCATTGCACTGCCATTCTTCTCCTACCCTCCTCCCATTACTTTCCCATCATGTTGCTGAAAGAGGCTAGTGTTGTTGAGTGCTATCATGGGAAAGGCACTGTTTTAGTTTGCTCTGATGTGCTTGACTTTTCTCTTATCTTCCTTCGCCTCAGAAACAGGACAGTGTTTATAAACAAAGTATTGGACTTTTGTTTTTGCAATCGTGAAACAAGAGTTCACTGTTTGGCAGCAGAGGGTCCAAGTAATTCAGACCGATCGTGTTTGCTGCCTATACAGGCGGTGGACACAAAATTAAAAAGTAAACATGAAAACACTCCTTTTACCCATAATGCACCTCCTGTGCAGCTCTGACATTAATCCCCTCTGTGAGCTCGTCAGAGTGAAGGTCAACCAGAGTCAAACGTCAAAGGCCACACACACACACACACACACACACACACACACACACACACACACACACACACACACACACACACACACACACACACACACACACACACACACACAAAATATATTTTAATGATTGAGATTTTTAGAGGCAGCACCCTTTGGTCTCAATTCTCTTTTGTCTTTCCTAAGTCTATGTGCATTTCAAAGGATTGATGAACTAAACTGGCCTCGTTACGTAGACTGCAGAATTATTTTCCATCCACCCGGCGAGCTCGTTTCTCAGCCATTCATGAAAATCTCATGGATGGGCTAGTGTTAACAACCTGTCTATGTCAACCAACTCATCGAATCCCAGTGTTTTGTCAAGTTGTGCATTCCGTAGCGCAACTCGACAATATATATCGAAAAATACATTTTGCCAGTCAAAAAAGCAATTTTTTAATTTGGGGCTGTCAAATTTCACAAGTTAACTCATGTGATTATTCATCCATCTATCCATTTTCTACTGCTTGTCCCTCTCTGTGTTGGAGCCTATCCCAGCTGCATTCGGGCAGAAGGCGGGGTACACCCTGGACAGGTCGGCACCTCATCACAGGGCTAACAGGGATAGACAGACAACATTCACACTCACATTCACACACTAAGGCCAATTTAGTTTTGCCAATCATGCCCAGGTGCATGTCTTTGGAAGTGGGATGAAGCTGGAGTACCCGGAGGGAACCCACGCAGTCACTGGGAGAACATGCATACTCCACACAGAAAGATCCCAAGCCCAGGATCGAACACAGGACCTGCGTATTGTGAGGCACACGCACTAACCCCTGTTCCATTGTGCTGCCCCTCATGTGATTAATCACAACAAATTATGGCATTAATCAGGTATATACCCATATTAATCACACAATTTATTTTTAGTGCACACACTCCTTTATCGTAACCGTGGTTAGTCAGTCACCTGTAAGTAGAGATAGGAATCGAAAACTGATGATTTTTTAGAACCGGTTCCCAGTGTATCAATTCCTTGGAATTGCTTGCCATTTTTTCAAACTGTTCTCATATTGACTCTTTAGGGTGGGGATGACGTCATTAGGCCACATGCGTAATGACGTCAGATCGCAAAATGGCGCAGCCAGTGCGCAACAAACCCGCTAAAGTTGACTACATTTTACAGGAAAAGATGGCAACAATCAAGCTTTATTTTCAAGCTCTATTGCAGACTCCAGCGTCCAAGTAAACATACAATCACAACATAAAACAAACAAAATATGTTTTAATATATAAAAGGCATTATCACATACTATTAAAAACAACAACGAGTAGTTGCTAGTATTATATCAAGTAGCAACAGCGCTACTTGTAATAATTATGAGGCTGCTCGTTCATTGAGAGGACATGCGAGCAATATGCTGAAACATTTGAACAGGCAGCATGCAATAACTATAAATGAATGTCGCGTTTTTAACCGCTCTTATCTAATCCCAGCAGCAGTAACGCTAGCACGTCATCTGAATACAACAGGCGCTAACACCTCCTATCATATTAGCATTATTATTTGCTGAATTGAAATGAATGTCTTCTCATTTAGATGACGAGAGAGAGATTCTGACTGGCTCCGAGGCGGAGAGCCCCAGTGCACGTCTGCCGCTAGACAAATGTCACAGAGCAGTGACTAAGTTTGCATTTTCAGTAGGTGAATGTTCAATTGTTGTTAGAGAAAAGTTATTATATTTTACAGGTGAAACTCAAAACACTAGAACATGGTGTAAAAGGCCATGCATGTCAGCAATTGAGTTCAAATATGAAACTAATCTGTGATATAAACTCATTACATGCAATGTGAGAGATGCCAAGCCTTTATTTGTTATGATTGTGATCATCTTAGCTTACAGTTTTTGAAACCTTACAATTTCTGAGATTTTCAGATTTTCAATTCAAAGTTTTCATAAACTGTAAGCCATAATCATCAAAATTGTAAGCAATAAAGGCTTGACATATCTCACTTTGCACGTAATAACTTAATATCACACGTTACTAAATGTTACATTCTTGTGTAATTTGCACAATTACTACAGAAGAATATTAATTTCTTATATTTATTTACAAACAAATTATTTTTTCTTCTTCTAAACTACGTATGTGCTAAACTAGACTTCAGTGTGTTGGCTCAATGTTAACATTTGTTTGAAAACATTTTAGTTTGTGGAAAAAAAACAGGGAGTATATAAAAAAATATATATAAAAGCGGTAGAAAATGGATGGATGGATAATTAAAAAAGTCTAGTCAACCAAAAATGTGACGACCTCCCTGCAGTACCTATGCGAACCTCATGGGGGTTGTGGACACTTGGAAAGATTTTACCCTTCTTTCAAAAGGAAAGCACATTTGGACAAATAGAACATTTAAAACAGGTTTCCTTGTTACAAGACACTGGTTCAGCTTGTGGTTTTTTTTTAAAGTGCCCTCTTAAGTCAGCATTGACTTACAGTACATTGTGGACCACTTTTGTCAACATAAAATGTGAGATCCAAAGTGGTAATTTCTATGGAAAATGGCTACATTAATGTTGACATGTGTTGCAGTATTGTAACAGCAATATAACTGCTATCTTGTTACTTTACACAGCATTAAAACATACTTCCTGCAAGATAAGCTTCAAAATAAAAGCGGGGCATTATTAACCTGGATTCTTTTAATGTATTTTTTAGTTTTTTTAGCCATGGGAAGAAAGATTTGGGCTTTATAGTCATTGTGGTCGTGACATACTGTACAACAAAATTACCACAGCAGTTAGATAAGAATATAAAATATTGTTATGTCCGCGGAGTGATGATAAGGCAGGATGGCGTCAACATTAACAAGTTCCCCTGTATCACCCATTTTGTGTGGCCTGTGCTGCTTTTTCTTAGGCATCTTAAAATGTTTCCAGAGTTTCAGATGATGGCACCTCAAGCATTAATCAGCCGCTCATTGGAATTCCTTCCGAGCCATCGCCTCACTCTCTTTCCAGCCCTCCGTTGCATGGAAATCCTATCAGATATAAGTGAAAAGCAATTATTATTCATAGAGAACAGTTTTGGGCATTTAGACACAGGCGGGTACACTTAAGCCGTCAAGCTTTCCAGCACTTTTTCAATTTACCCTCGAGTTAACGTGCAGCCTAGCCTTTTTTCTATTTATTATAAATCAAATCAAGACCATCCTGACGAGAGTTATGATGGAATTATAGGTGAACTCGCCATCATCACCTGTAGGATGACTTCTCTACGTCTCACTACAAGTAATGTGAATCACAATTTTCTTGCTCAAAATTGAGCTTGGGGTTCTCTGGGAAAATTGTTTAGTCGTAAAATGATAGCAAGCCTTGAGTAAAACCAGGACAGCGAAGCCAACTTGCCCTGGCTGGTGAGGCACGCACCCAGGAGCGGAAAGAGGTCGTCATTTAGGAAAAAAGATTGCATGTTAGTCTGAATTGAGATTGTTTTTTCAATTTGTTTTGTGTACTTGAGACCGCTGTGTGGGGCCATCATCAATCATGTTGCCACTGAAGGTGAATAACAAAGAGAGGTCACTTAACGATTGTCCAACATACTTGAATATTGCCCAGTACAGGGACATGAAATAGGTCATTATTGATGAAAATGCAAGAGGGCTGATCAATCGTTCTGCACCAGAAGCTAACATAGCAGCGTCCCAGGTTTAGGGCAAAGTCAAAGGTCATGCTGAGGCAGCGGCAGCTTGGTGTTGACCTTGTTTCATATGTGAAGGAGACAGACCTCTGAGAGTTGGCGCAGACTGATTTGAAGGTCCACAATAAACGCTAGCTGTTCAATATGTCTGCTTGTGTGTGTGAAGATTATCATCTTGTGTTAATATCTTGAATTGTGTCATTTTGTTTTGTGTCATCCCAAGCAGTAGAAAATGGATGGACGACATACAGTATGCTGTAGTCATTCGCTAGACATAATCGAATGTGAGGAGTTTGTTGCTGTATTTGTGCATCAGTCCTATTTTTATTGTATTTATATAAACATATTACATATCTATTTAAACCATTGTTCATTTTGACAGCATTTTTTTAATTTAGTTTTAGTCATACTTTAGCCTTTTTACGAAAATGCTTTTTAGTTTGAGCCATATTTTAGTCATCTAAGTTGATATAGTTTTGGTCTAGTTTTAGTCGACTATATTTCACCACATTTTAGTCAACTCAACTTTCAGTAAATTTAGTCCTGTTCTCTTTCTCCCTGGTGTGCACATATTAAGATGTGGAACTTGTTAAATGCATAAAGTTTTGCTTTGGCGGTGAGGAATCCAACTTCCTTATCCCGCAAAGGAAAGCATCTGATTGGCTCTCCTTCGTAACTCACTCCCGGCCCCTCTCTCATGCGCTGTTTAAGAGCTGTGATTGGATATATTCCAAAAATTTCTCACCCACCTACAAGACAAAAAGAAGTATGATTAAAATGTGTTTTTATTAACATTTTCATCTCGTTTTAATTCCATCCAGCCATCCATTTTCTACCGCTTGTCCCTCTCTGGGTCGCGGGGTTGCCCAGCTGCACTCAGGCGGAGGGCGGGGTACACCCTGGACAAGTCGCCACCTCATTACAGGGCCAACACAGATAGACAGACAACATTCACACTCACACACTAGGGACAATTTAGTGTTGCCCATCAACCTATCCCCAGG
The DNA here is from genome assembly GCF_033978685.3 of Nerophis lumbriciformis. Taxonomy (NCBI): domain Eukaryota; kingdom Metazoa; phylum Chordata; class Actinopteri; order Syngnathiformes; family Syngnathidae; genus Nerophis; species Nerophis lumbriciformis. The sequence continues at coordinate 44,676,243 of NC_084552.2, forward strand.
TGCATGTCTCTGGAGGTGGGAGGAAGCCGGAGCACCCTTAGTCAACGTTTATTTTGATTAGTTATCTAATCTTAAATAAAGTACAATTCAAATGTTGCCAGTCATATAATAAAACACAACTTATTTGTGTTTAAAGGAGCTCTAATACAAAAATAAAAACTGAACCAGAAAGAAATGCATACTGAAATACATGATGAAGATGAACAACATTTTTTGTTGTTGATTTTTTAAATACAAAATGTGAGTTGTGGATACCAACAATTTGTTCTATTCGGGTAAAAACTGGTGCATTTCCTTTTGTTTGAGTTGAAATAAGCAATTAAAATAAATGTTACAAAAATGAGCATCTTTTGGTGAGTTCAATTTTTTTGTAGAAAAAAAAGGCTGTTGATCCCTGTGTTCAAAAGACGAAGCAGTTCTCGTGCCCTGTGTACTGTACATGCCAGCACAGCATTTGTTATTGCTTTTGAAATCCTCTATCTTTTGTATTATATGTACCATAGAACATATAACCACTCTCTCTTTGTTGCCCACCATCAGGTTTAACCTGTTGGCGGCAACTGTCTTTGGCTAAACCGGTTTTTAAAGAAAATAAAGATCATTTGCACCTCAGTAGAACACACACACACACACACACACACACACACACACACACACACACACACACACACACACACACACACACACACACACACACACACTGTCACACCATATTACGGGAACACGCACACTTTCCTATGCTGAGTAATGGTTCATCTGAATGAAACTAACAACATTTAATAACATTTTTAAGTGTGTGTTTGTGTGTGTGTAATGGGGGTTAAGGGAAGGTTTATTGACAGGAAACTAACAAAGGAAACTTCCTCTACATGCACTTCCTATTGTGTCTGGTGCTACCGTATGGCCTGCCGCTAGAAAAGATTTGTGTGATAATACCACGAGTGGTCTTTTTCTATGTGTGTGTGTGTGTATGTGTGGACAAACCTCTCATTAAATCCCGCCGTCTGTGCACACATACTCCAATTTTACCACCCCCTCTGCGCGCTTCACTGTGGTCGCTTTTAATTGATGTGTGAGGTGGAAATTAGGTGCAGGGAGAGGAGGAGGAAGGAGGAGGGACAACAAGATGGCTGTGATGAAAGAACAGTGGAGGAGGTTGGAGAACCTTTCATGAGAGGGGGTCATGTCGAGAACTGACCCAGGATAGTGTGCTTTGGTGCTTTCACAACAAGTGGTGTGAATTCACAGTGACTATGCACTTTCCATGTACTAAATTAGTCTGATTTCTCATATTGTTCGTTTTTTTCTATTTTCACACCTACATGTGAAGTCCCAGTGTCCATGCACACTCTCTATTGTGATTGTTCATACGCCGTGTGCCTCCCGTACATTGGAGGGCGCTTATTTCCTTTTAGCGCAGGTAAACATATTGCTTTTCCGGTTGACCAATGACGTCGCACAAACCAAGGCATCTGCCGCTCCTTACAAGTCAACAGCCTAGCTCTGTTGTACCTGATGTCCACTGTAGTATTGGCACATATTACAAATATTACGTATCTAATGGCTATGCTGATGTTAAATAGCAGACAGCTTCAAGAAATGATCTTGTGTTGCGCTACGAACATGACGCTATTACCAAGAATGTATTGGAGCGAATGCAGGTCCAAAGCAAAGAAAGACTGGTGGAAGAGAGTTTTTTAGAAGGAATTTTTGGAAGGAAACTTTCGAATGTCTCGTAGTTCATTCAAAAGGCTATGTGGATTGATAGGAGTTTTAAATCCGAAGAAAATACATTTCGTTCCATGGCTGATACAGTTCCAGATGAAGGTTGCTGTTCTATATAAAGCTATTGTTGATCAGTTGGAGTGCACAAATGCAGCGTGAAGAGGTTTTTGTACGCTTTACTATTCACCTTTTATATAACCGCTGCATTCTCTTTCATCGCATTCGTATTTTGTCCGAGAGTCTGAATTAGGCCGACATTCTAAAATTCCTTTAGCTGCCTTATCTGTTTCTTTTTTTCTCCTGTTTTGACAATTGTTGCTATGTTTTATTGAATGATTTATGCTTCCGGGTTATACTAAGGGTCCACTCCAGCAGCACACACCCCGATCTGGTTTTCAATCACATAATCCAGGTGTGTTAGTCCGATTTTTCAAAAACCAAACATGATTGGATTAAGGTGCTTCCATGGATTGTAGGAGGCTTATTTAGGGCCGAACTATTTGAGAAATTTTACTAATTTAGTGCATGGACACATACTGACTGATACTGCACATTCACTATCGTATCCCTGCACTGTTAAATAAATATGCATATACTGCCTGACCAAAAAAGGTCACCACCTGATTGAACCAAGCATGTGGTGGTGGCTGCAGTTCAGCAATGTACTTATGTGTCCAAAGAACGATGTCAGCAGACTACCTGGTCAGACTTAATGACCAGTTTATTCCATCAATGAATTGTTTGCATATTTACGAGAGGACAATGCTAGGATTCAAACTGTGAAGAGCATTTTCACACATTGGTTACCAAAAAGTGCAGAACCCCATTGAGAATCTTTGGAATGTGTTGGGGATGTCTTGCATAATTGTGTGTTTGACATGCACTGACCAGCCAAATAAGAAAGATCACACACTCTTAATAATTCCCTAATTCCCGTTTCGATTCAGTCGCTGTGGCATCTTTTTTGCAAGCTTCTGCAATGTCAAAACATTGATGTCTGTCCAGACTTGTGGTCAGAATCCCCTGCACCGAGGTTCCTTATTGTCCTTCCACTTTTTATTGCGTTTGATGGTTTTTCACTCAATTTTAGTCATTTCAGCATGGACATGCGGTCAGGGTGGGTAGATGAGGCAGACCCTGACTTGTAGTGATGAAAAAAACAAAAACAAACATAAAATACATATTAATATTTGTCCATTTAAGTGTTATAAATGTATTTAACAATAGTTACTTAACATTTACTGGAGTAAAAATCACTACACAAACTAACATGAGGCTTCTGGGTAGACTTGTGGGTTCATGTACTTCACATACAAAAAGAGTAGAAGGTAAGAACGACTCCACTTTTTTTTTTACTTTTTTCAAAGTTTTTATAAATTCTTCTTTTTCTTGTTATCTTATGAGCAACCTGTATTAACAGTCATTAGAGCATATGCATTTCAGCAGTAAAACAATCCTTCAGGGCATCAATGCCTCACCTGGTACATCACTGCATTTCAGCATTACATTTGAAATACCAATAGACCAAATAATAAAATAAATACAAACACCAAAATAAGTAATACGAAATCCATGAAAGACACATAAAGCCAGACTATAAAGTGGATTTTAAGACAAGATTCGAAATATTCAACTGTCTAATTAGATGTGTTATGCTTGATGAATGCCAGTAATTCAACCCTTCTGAAACACACTTCTTTTCCAAGACCACAACATGTGTATTTTGTCATGGTTGTTAAACAAATGAGAAGCGACTCACTCAGTTAGATAACTAACATTATCCAATGGAGACTCTTACCTCTAGTGTTATGCCAAATAATTAAATATTCAAACACAGTGTTATTGTGTAACAGTGGCCAAAAATATAAAATACACTTGTTAAATAAAATCTCTGCCTTGTTTTTAATGAATATTTAGGCCTACTATGCCACTGTATTTTAACGTTGGTCATTATGTTGGTACTTGGAAAGCCAAGTGTTTTTTCTGAGGTGGGAATTCGTGGAAAAAAGTTTGAGAACTACTTGCTTCGTAAATTCCAGGTGGTGACCTATTTTATAGTGTATTTTTGTGTACAAAGTTAGACACTGGTGTACTGAATGAAACTGTGTGGTACCCTGCTCCTCACACCGTCTGGAACATTGATATACAAACACACAGTGGTGCTTTATGGATACATTAATGGCAATCCACATTATGATAATTCAGGTGTCTGCTGAAGCTGTGCGTGTGTGTGTGTGTGCGTGTGTGTGTGTGTGTGTGTGTGTGTGTGTGTGTGTGTGTGTGTGTGTGTGTGTGTGTGTGTGTGTGTGTGTGTGTGTGCGTGTGCGTGTGTGTGTGTGTCAAGGGGGAATAGAGAGATTCTTTAGAAATGCAGACAAACCATACTTTCATCTTTTAGTTAAGGCATGGGGCCCACACTGTTGTGAGTACGGTGCTGCACGCTCAGAAGACTCAAGGATGAACAAGTTAACGGTCGTGCCTTTGGGTAGCAGAAGTATCGTTGCGATGCTGCGCCGTGACGTCAAAGAGCATCTTGAGCAATCTCATCAGTTAAAGTGCTCTTTATATAACGCCCCCCCTGTCCCCCTCCTCTCTGTCAGTCCTCCCTTGATCCAAACGGGACTGAATGGAAATGGGATCCCGGCAGTCCAAGAGATTAAAATGCTGCGGCTCCCGATGACTCACAACGGGCGTAAATCAGCGCAGTGTGCGTGGATTGTAAGAAGGATGAACGATTACTACAAATAAGCTGAGGTTGTCTTTGTATTAGGGATGCACAATTTTTTTTCAATCAATCAATCAATCAATTCCTTTATTGTCATTGTCAAAATAATACTTAAGTCATACATGAACAACAAGATTTTGTTTGAGCTTTGTCCAGCGGCATAGAAACTGCATTGATGTGCAGGTTGACAATAGTTTACATTTTAGCATTTTAGCATTGTCAGAAGGATCGCGATAAGAGGGACGTGGGGGTGGGAACAGTCAAATGTCTGATGGGTGTTACGTTGATGTTGCAGCAATGCAATGTCCAGAGCACAATTATTGAGGTGGTGAAGAGTGAGGTAATAAGATGGTCCAGGGCAGCAAAGGGGCAGTCTGTTCATTTAGCAGTCTCACAGCCTGGGGATACAGACTGTGAGACATTCTGGTGGTCCTGGCGCAAATCGATCTATACCTCCTTCCAGAGGGTAGCAGGTTGAAGAGGCCATGTGCCAAGCTGATAACGATACCTTACTGATACATATTATTTTTAAAACTTTGACTTATGTGTCATTTGTGCACACCAGCAGGTAAGAAAGACTCAAACAAGCAAACTGTACCGGTAGGTTTGTCCTGACAAAAGCTAGTATTTTCAATGAAGGTAAAGGGTTGGTCGTCCAGCGCCATATTTCCATGATGAAATCACAGATGGCTTACCACCTGGATCGTCTCTGGCAAACTCTTTGCACTTTTCAAACACCACGATAGGAACAATTATTTCTTTACGGCTGGCTTTGGGACAGATTTTTGAGCAACGGGCATCTTTGTAGGCTTTCAAACCGCTGTCGTGACGATGCTGGCGTTTCAGGTGGCTGATAAAGTTTGGTAAGTTGAAACGTGTTGTTTTTTCCCTCCTCTGGTCATGTTTGCCGAACATTTGGCGCAAAACCTGCTCAGTGGCCTTGTAGTTAGAGTGTCCGCCCTGAGGCTGGAAGGTCGTGAGTTCAAACCCCGGCCAAGTCATACCAAAGACTATAAAAATGGCACTCAGCATCAGGGGTTGGAATTGGGGGTTAAATCACCAAAGTGATTCCCGAGCGTGGCCACCGCTGCTGCTCACTGCTCCCCTCACCTCCCAGGAGGTGAACATGGGGATGGGTCAAATGCAGAGGATAATTTCACCACACCTAGTGTGTGTGCGACTATCGTTGAGACTTTAACTTTAACAGCACGCATAAAGTCGTCGTCTGAAACAGTGTAGAAGTCCCACACGATTGACGCCATGTTTACAATGAGCTAAGGGGAAATTTATAACAGGCTTAAAGCAACGCACAAAGGAGAAAAGGAACGCTTGATTTGGTCACCCTAACCCAGGGTTCCCCAACCTTTTTTCCACCAGCTACCGGTTTATTGTATGCATTATTGTCACGGACCAGCTTTCTACGTGTGGCAAATAAAAACGGCAACAAAAATTAGCATGAAAAATTAGCCTTTGGCTACAATCTGGCACATTAACATTTTATATGTCCATTAATGTGCATTGTAAGGAGTTGTTATAATTAAGAAGCTTATTGGTGTGTTTAGTGGGACAGGCGAAAGTTAAGTCGGAGAAAATGCAATAGTTTATAAGTTAATTATTGTTTCTGTGCGTACCGGTCCGTGGACCGGTGGTTGGGGACTACTGCCTTAACCCACCTACAGCACAGTATCTCGCCTCATTAGAGCATCATGTATCAAAGGTCATTTTTAATATTAACTGCTTTATCTGTGTGATGTCATAATTCCTTATATCGGTCCAATATTTATCATGCACCTCTACTTTGTATGATACGTTGATGCATAATGTAACCATAACACTCACAAAAACTCAATGTCACCGGAACCAAATGCAATAGCAATCTGCTAATGTGGGTTTTTTCCTAGGCCTGGCATTAGCGCTAACAGGCAGCTATAGGACTTACAGTAATGCATTACACTTAGGGGTGATGTGGATTTATCTCCCCCTCAAACATATGGATTAGCGCAAGCTGTGTGTGGATTTAGGAGGTAATTTGGGGGTGTGGCATCCACTAGTAAGCTTTAAATTTGGGGCGGGATGTGTGTTACATCCTGGTACGGTATGTGCTTCCTGCCTAGGTGTGTTTATGATATGTACACATTACAAAAGCCACACACAAAATGAGCTTTTTGTCTGACAAATAATTAAGTGTTCACGGCTTATCCACAGTGTGTGTGTATGTACGTTTAGTGTACTGCTTCCCTGTGACTTTTGACACCAGTGTGGAAAAGTTTTGCCAGTCAGCAGTGACTCTTGCGCTACATGTGGGGGCTGTCTGCTGCATGTGCACTGGCGCATACGGGTGATGTTTTGGGTATCTGTTAGGATTATGTTCCCATGAGTCATTTTGCGCGCAAACACTCGCACACATCCGCACACTCGCAGTACACGCACACAATTGAAGGTGAGGCGCGGGACAGTGTGTCATTGGTGTCGTGCTATAGTTCAGTTGTTGTTGGTTTTGCATGTGGTGTAGGTTTGCATGTGTGCTTGCTTGAGGCCCAGACAGACATTTGATGGAGCATAAAAGACAATCCAGGCTTTCATTTAATTAATAGTTTGATTAACCTCTTTGTTTGTTTATACACAACATGCTGTGAGCAGAGCACACACACTATAATGACACCTTAGTTTGCTCTGGTCCTTTGGTTATCTGTACGTGGGTGTGTGTGTGTGTGTGTGTTGGCTGATGGTCTGTCATCAGATCAAGCTAGCCATTGTTAAGCTCTTGTTATTGACCTTGGTTAAACATGGCACCCAAAGCAAAGGTTATGCAAGGTCTGGGCCGAAACACATTTTGCTGGACGATATATTGTCATACAACTTATTGTCGATAAACGATATTATTGTCAGCATTACTTTGAGACCCAATCAATCATAATCATAATAATGCAAGTAATCCTTTTATTTCTGTCTACTTCCTGTCTGGTTTCACCACTTTGGCCTGAGGACTGTTTCCCTCTCCTGTCCGTGATTGGCAACCTGAGCACACGTGTTTGTGGTTGCCGGTCAGTTCTCTCTATAAGCCAGCCTGCCCTGCAGTCAGGGCTGCAAGATTATCCTTGGTTATGGACAATGTTACATGTGTTGCTGAAATCCTTGTGTTAAACAATGAAATACTTGTCTTACCTGCACATCGCCCTCCTGTCTCCTGCATCGTGGGGTCACAACTACCGCAGCAATGCGTGAGCATGACAGTTGTCTGTTTTTGTTGCCACCATTTTCCAATAAATTCGGCATACTTGCTCAGTCTTCCGTTTTGATGGGCTCATCTTGCTAATTCGTTTTAATGTTGAAATATTCCCACATTGGGACATTTGGCTTTGAAATCATCTTTTTTCCTCCTAATTCTTGTTGCTTTTTCACTAGCAACTAGCTACTCTGTGCATCCTGAGTGTGTGAATGTAACCCAAGATGAGCGTGCTAGGCACTGAGCTAAAAGCCAGAGCTTTCAACTATGTCTAGCACAAGCTCTTGAGGTGTGAGGGAGTGAGGTTTACTAATGTACACATGGCACAGCCACACTGGCTGGCCTCTGTTACAATCACCCCCTAAAACCACACTCTCATCCGGGTGCCGGCACCATTGTAACCCCCTATTGTCCCAGCTCCTGCATCCGTTACGCCCAGGACGCAAACCTGGGTCCTCCTGAATGAGAGAGGAGCGAGCGCTTGCTGTGTTAGGAGAGTGTTTCAACGTACAGATTGCACAACCACACTGGCTGGCCTCCGTTACATGAGCAAACGGTCCCGCCTCCACCCACCGAGACAAAGAGTGTGAATCACTGACAAGAGGGTTCACTCTGTTAAATCTGCAATTGAATAAACATGCTCAGGTGCTGAGAGCGATGTTTTGAAGCACATAATGTGATTATGCGCTGCATGTGTTGTTACACAGACATGGCCTCTGGAATTGTGCATCGCAATTGGCCACTCCCTATTGGTGATGTGCAAGAATTGTTCCGTCCGCACTTGGTTTTTTGGTGCACACAAGTGTGTTTCGCACAAACACACACACAAACAAGCCCTTCCTGGTGATTGTTTGGGTGGAGGGGCGGGTTTTTATGGTGTGGATTTAAAGCCCTTTTAGCTGTTATGACAGCAGGGGGTAGAAGAGATTAAACATGGCTGTTTCTCTTATTCACACAGTGAAAAAGAGGCTTGTTGTTCAATTTGGAACTAATGCTCTAATGCAGAGGTTCTCAAACTTTTGTCACCATGTAACACCTCAAAAAACACCTGGCTCTCCAATTAGCACCAACATTAAAATACAGTAGCGTAGTTGGCTTAAGTATTCATAAAAAAACAAGATAAGTTTTATTTATATTCAATTCAACTTTTTGGCCACTGTAACATTACACTCCGTTTGAACAGTACCATTGGGTTTGAATTAGGGCTGTACGGTATACCGGTATTGGTATAGTACCGCGATATGTATGAATCCTATTCGGTACTATACCGCCTCTAAAATGTACCGGTCCCACCCCCCTGTCGTTGTCGTGTCATTGTTGGTTTTACATGCGGACGAGCATGTTCAGCAGCGCACAATCACGAAGTACTTACAAGCAGACACAGTGTGTAGACAGACAAAGGAGAACGGACGCATTTTGGCTTTCAAACTAACGATAAAGGTGAAGTTATAACTGAAACGCCCTCAGGAAGAGATGCTTTAAGACATGGTTAGATAGCTAGCGGCGGTGTTTTAGCTACTTCTAAATCACTAATCCTCGCCTCCATGGCGACAAATAAAGTAAGTTTCTTACAATTATCATCCCTGCAGGACGAGGAATAGCTAAACGTGCTTCACTACACACCGTAGCTCACCGGCATCACAATGTAAACAAACGCCATTAGTGGATCTACACCTGACATCCACTGTAATGATACCAAGTACAATAGCATATCTAGTCGATACCACTATGATTACATTGATAGTTTTAGGATCACAAAATCTTTTTCAGTTTTTTAAAAACACACAATGTAAACAAACGCCATTGGTGAATCTACACCTGTCATCCACTGTAATGATACCAAGTACAATAGCATGTCTAGTCGATACTACTATGATTACATCGATAGTTTTTAGGATCACAAAATCTTTTTCTGTTTTTTAAAAATTCATATCATATTTATAAATTTTAGGAAATATGTCCCTGGACACATGAAGACTTTGAATATGACCAATGTATGATCCTGTAACTACTTGGTATCGGATTGATACCCAAATTTGTGGTGTCAGCCAAAACTAATGTAAAGCATCCAAACAACAGAAGAATAAATTATTATTACATTTTAACAGAAGTGTAGATAGAACATGTTAAAAGAGAAAGTAAGCAGATATTAAAAGTAAATGAACAAGTAGATGAATAATCATTTTTTACAGGTTGTCCCTCATACTGTTGACAAAATAATAGAATTATAAATGACACAATATGTTACTGTTCATACATCAGCAGACTAATTAGGAGCCATTGTTTGCTTACTTACTAATAAAAGACAAGTTGTCTTGTATGTTCACTGTTTTATTTAAGGACAAACTTGCAATAAGAAACATATGTTTGATGTACCCTAAGATTTTTTATTAAAATAAAGCAGATAATGCAATTTTTTGTGGTCGCCTTTATTTAGAAAAGTATCGAAAAGTACCGAAAAGTATTGAAATACATTTTGGTACCAGTACCAAAATATTGGTATCGGGACAACACTAGTTTGAATATAGGAAAATAAAACACTTCTTCTTAAATAGCCCGTTTGAGAGTCACTGGTCTAATGTGTAGGACTGTGTAAATGGCTAGACTGATAATTGCCGCAATTGTGGAAAAAAAGGAGTCTGATAAGAGAAGAGTAAAAAAAAAAAAGAGGCGTCAGTGTTTCTTAGGTTTCCGTAAATCACACATCAAGCTGAAAAGCCTTCTCTCATCATCACCGTAGTAAAAAGAGGTTGCACGAGGGCATCAAGTCAAGACGAGCTGCCAAGTTTGGTCGGCCTAAGAGCATATGAATAAGGGAGGTCCATCTCTCCCTCTCTCCGCGTCTCCCTTGAGCTGTAATCAAGCAGACATTTGGTCTGAGCGGTTCAGGGGGGAGATTTATCATCTGTGGGGGTTAATCTGCGCGACAGCGTCTTATTAGACGAGAGTGACCACCCCCGCTGGTCTGCAGAGTGGTTGGAGCTGAGAAGTGGCTGGGGGGAAAGTCACGCTGAAGCAAGGAAACGTAAAGAAAACCACAGCATCAATGCGATGCTGAGTATCGTAACTCTTCATGTGCGTGAGACGGCGAACAAACCTTCTCCTTGTGGATTGTGTTGTGCGTTCCTGCTCGCCCGGCCTCCTCACACATGACTGACAGATCTGATTACGTAATGAAACAGCGGCTCTCAAGAGGGCGCGTCTCCTCAGGCAAGGAGATGGCCAATTCCGACTCATCCTTTCAATACTTTATGAGGACTGGCTTCTTTTTGTTTCTAGTGTGGTGACGTTAGGCTCCAGTAAGGTGGACTTACATTACCTGTATTTTGAGGAGGGCCCATGCTGACAAAGCTAAAATATACATCTACATACTTCATACATACAGTAGAGCCCGCTAACCCCTGCAAATAACAAAAAAATACAACACTCTCAGGCAATGGTTCTCAACCGTTTTTCAGTGATGTACCCTCATGTGAACATTTTTTTTAATTCAAGTACCCCCTAATCAGAGCAAAGCATTTTTGGTTGAAAAAAAGAGATAAAGAAGTAGAATACAGCACTATGTCATCAGTTTCTGATTTATTAAATTGTATAACAGTGCAAAATATTGCTCATTTGTAGTGGTTTTCTTGAACTATTTGGAAAAAAAGATATAAAAATAACTAAAAACATGTTGAAAAATAAACAAGTGATTCAATTATAAATAAAGATTTCTACACATAGAAGTAATCATCAACTTAAAGTGCCCTCTTTTGGGATTGTAATAGAGATCCATCTGGATTCATGAACTTAATTCTAAACATTTCTTCACAAAAAAAGAAATCTTTAATATAATATTTATGGAACATGTCCACAAAAAATCTAGCTGTCAACACTGAATATTGCATTGTTGTATTTCTTTTCACAGTTCTTTTTGACAGACATTTTAGTGAGAAACCTGAGCTTGTGCTTCACTGAGGGTCTTTGTCAGTCTTGGAGGCAGGGAGGCAACTCTGGGTTTATGGTAATGAATGGAATAGCCTACTTGATTTGATGTTCAGTTTATGAACTTAAATTCATATTTTGTTGAAGTATTATTCAATAAATATATTTATAAAGGATTTTTGAAGTGTTGTTATTTTTAGAATATTTAAAAAAAATCTCACGTACCCCTTGGCATACCTTCAAGTACCCCCAGGGGTACGCGTATCCCCATTTGAGAACCACTGCTCTAAGGCCCTGTCTACATTAAGCCTTAAACGAATAGTTAATTAGCCTATGCCTCGTGTCAGCCACACTAAACCATCGTTTAAGGTTCCTCTCCTTGGATAATTTTTACACAGGTAAGTACGCCGTGTATTTCCTGAATCTCCGGTTCTTAGCTCTGTATGGACTCATTGATCGTTTATAAACGGAGTTCAGAGAGGAAGTGAAGTCAGAAAGACCGCACTCCACACACGAAGTGACGTCAGAAAGAACGTGCCACAGCCAGCTTCATAACAGACGCTTGTGGAAATTACACATGAATACCTTAAAAGAAGGAAACGCGCGATTGCAGCTATTTCGGATACAACACAGACGACAACATAGCAATGTTGAGCGGCGGTTTTGGATAAGGCTTGGAAGAACGGCAGCCTGGTGGGATATGTTTGTCAACGAGTGTGTTGTGCCACATGAACGGCAAGAGAACTTTCGAATGTCCAAGTCAGCTGTGATTGGACTTAGCGAAAAAATGTGTCCATTTGTCGACAATGCGGGCTCCCGTGAACGGGGGGTGTACTACGGAAAACAGCGAATGCATTTGGACTGCCAATCAGTTATTTTCCGTGATATATGTATGTCGAGCAATTACTCAACATCTAGTTTTGTACTCCATAACTATTGTGAAGCCATGAAGTGGGTTGAGGGTTCCTGGTTCGAATCCAGCTTCCGCCGTTCTAGTCTACTGTTGTGTCCTTTGGCTAGACACTTCACCCACTTTGCTTCTGATGGGTCGTGTTTAGCGCTTTGTGTTAATGCAGTGTTTTTCAACCTTTTTTGAGGCAAGGCACATTTTTGTCATAAAAAAATACGGAGGCACACCACCAGCAGAAAACGTTATAAAATGTAACTCCACCAGGTCGTCGTGCCTTATTTTGAGTTTGTTGGTGTCTTCCTGTGTGTAGTGTTTTAGTTCTTGTCTTGCGCTGTTATTTTGGTGGCCCTTCCTGTTTTGTCTGTGTTTTCCTGTAGCAGCTTCATGTCTTCCTTTGAGCACTATTGCTCGCACCTGCTTTGTGTTAGCAAGCAAGGCTATTTACGTTGTTGCGATCCTTCTTTGTGGGGACATTGTTGATTGTCATGTCCCGTACGGATGTACTTTGTGGACGCCGTAAGTTTTTGCTGTCGTCCAGCATTCTGTCTCTGTTTGATTTGTAGCCAGTTCAGTTTGACTTTCGTTTTTCATAGCTATTGCCTTTTCCTTTCGTTCATTTTGGGTTTAAGCATTACATACTTTTTTACCTGCATCCTGCCTCCCGCTGTGGTCTGCATATTGGGATCACAACAAACCATCCTCGTCTCACCCGACACATTCCGACTTTTACAAAGCAATTAACTACCTGCTGCCACCTACTGACATGGAGTATTGCGTGGTTACCCTGCCGAGTTTTACACAGCACAGACACTAAGCAATGGTACATTATTGGCAGATTCTAATTATTGATTTGCAAAAAATATTTTTGTGATAAATTAGGTGAAGTTGCATAATTTCCCACGGCACACCAGACAATATCTCACGGCACACTAGTGTGCCGTGGCACTTAATGAATGAATGTGACGTATAATGTAAAGCACATTGTGCATCGTGCTGGTATGGTGAAAGCGCTATATAAGTACAGACCAGTTACCATTATTTTGTGCATTTTATGCCTTATTATGACATATTTAAAAAGCAACTTATTGTTGGCAAGAAAAAGTAAGAATTTTGTCACTCCCCCCCAAAAAAATCATGTTTTAAAAATATACCTGCAAAATGCAAACCTTCAGATACTGAATGGCAACTTGACAGGAATCCACTGAATTTGCCACATGTTAATGTAAAAATAATGATCATTTATTTATATGATGCAGTAAAAGTGTAGAAAAACACATGTCTCTATAGTTTCTTGGTGTACAGTACAGTAGACCCCTGTTGTTTGCGGAAGTAATGTTGCACAAATGCACATGCATCCTCCACTGTTGCCATTTTTATTATAAAGTAGCGTATAGTTGTGACTTATATCTGTCAGTAAATTCCTTATGGAAGCGCTAAATGGGGAGAAGACGCTGTCGAAATGAAGGCACGTAAATATGACCGCCCGCAATACGGCACATCCTGAAGATACGGTCAGAAAGCAGCTTGAAGACGGTCTGTAAAACATAATCTATGCAACATTTTGAACAAAAAAACACATGTTATGTAGACCACAAGGAAGTTAAAATATAGAAAAAAACGTCATAATCTGACCCCTTCTAAGTTACCATTAAAAACTAGTTATTTACAATTGAAAGAAATACATCTGTAAATATGCACTGTCACAAATAGTTGGGGATCTACTCTTCTGCGACAGGCTTATTATGACTCAATAGTGACCCCACCAGATGACCCATTTTTCCACTCACAGCACACGCCTATACACATCAGTACAGTTGTGGGGCAGGTTGTGCAGGTGCGTGTTATAGGCGGGGAAGAGTTAGTAGGCGGATTACCCCTAGGAATATACTGTAATCTTCTCCAAAGCATCCTCCAGGCAAGTGCATTTGTTTATTTTCCTGGTAGTAAAGATGGCCCCAGTCTTGTGATGCTCTGCAAATTCCTACAATAATTATTAAACGCTTCAAACAATGTATTCAGTTGGTGTGAGACATTTTGACTTGGTGTACTTCCTTGGCTGTTGTGAAGTTTCTCAGGTAGGATGAGTTACATGAGAACGCCATGAAAAACGTATTCTTTTGTCTGTAATATTCTCCTAAATCAGGTTTCCAGAACACCTATTGTTTTCTTTGGTAATCTTTATATGGTTTAACTTCCTCTTACTGGTTGGTTAAGCTTTTTGTTCAGTTTTTTTTTTTTTACTTTTTAGAATGTACAGTACATGGTGAAACTAAAACCTAAATCCAGTTCTGTCAAGGTTATAAAATCCCTTTCCCGAGTGGTAATCAATTTTCGTATTCACCGCTATCGTAAGGTGGCCGATCATGAACACAGTAAAACAAATGCTGCAAATTAAAAATGCTGCAATCACTTAAACGCTGCAAGATAAAAACATTTTTAAGAAAAATGCTGCAACACACACACTCCCACAGCTGCTTGAGAGAAATTCTGCAAGTTCACAAACAAAACGAAAGGTTGCTAGGCTACCAGGGGAGCCAGATAAAGACCATCCATCCAGCCATCCATTTTCTACCGCTTGTCCCTTTCGGGGTTGCGGGGGGTGCTGGGCCAACATTATAGTAATGTTTTTATTTTGCTTCAATAAAGGGGTTGTTTGTGACCTTAAGCGACTGCCTACAGGCCAATAACTTTCTAAAGTGTTGTCTGTGTTATATCCCGCCTTCTTTTAGCATGTAAACTACACCTCACGTAATACTCACACACACGCATTAGTTTTGTCTACTGTCTGCTAATATTAACTATTTGGCAAAGTTTAGCTGCTACCACTAGCTATCATTGAATGTATAGTGCAGGGTGTCCAAAGTGTGGCCCACAGCTATTTTTTTAATGGCCCTTGAGACCATCTAAAAATACTGTCACTAAAAATAACTACGATAAAAAATTAATAAAAGAGCAAACAGGTGCAACGTTATGAGAAAAAATTGAAATGTCGAATGTGACGCGAATAATACAATGCTGACATGCAGGCTTTTTTCCCCCTTAGAATAAATCTACATCTTGTATTGGTTTTTAAACTGAAAATGATAAAAATGGCCCCAGGCATCCTTACATTTTTCAGTGTGCAGCCCTCAGTGGAAAAAGTTTGCACACCTCTGATATAGTCTACCATGACAACAACATGATTGCAAATTGTTAGTTGCTTCTTTGGACTGCTTTTGTGTGTTTGCATGTTCTCTTGGTGTGTCATGTGTATGAGATAACATAAGATAGCCTGTCAGGTTGTAAAGTGGTATTACAATGTTTTCTTCTTTAATATAAATGATGTGGGATGAGGGGACGTTGTGAAAAATAACAATAATATAAAAACATAGTTTTTTGTCCATTGATCTGTTATAAATGTTTTGTCTGTAGGGCTGCAACTATTTCAATAATCGAAAAATCTATCGATTATTTTGTTCATTTAATGGAGTAGTTGGATAAAACACACTTTATAGATAAGGAAAATAGTTGAAATAAACCATTTTTGTGCTTGCCATAACCTTAATTTTTATTTCTAATAAATGCACATCATCAACGTTGAAATTGCACTTTTAACATGTGTGCCTAATAATTTTTTTTTTTTTTTAAATCTCCGCTGTTAGCTGCCACACATATCACGGCACCCACACACCACTCTCATATGCGCTGTATTGATGATTGATCAAATGTAATAGTCATACTTATTAAAGGATGAATCAAAGCAACACCATAAAAATCAAAGCTTTTTTCGAATCAAATTAATTATTTTAATCGATTAGTCGTTACCTTGGCTCCAATCATTTTTTAACATTTTAATGTGTAAAAAAACAATGAATTGTTACATTTCTAATCAAATATAAGGCAGACACCAAACATTTGTCAGTGGTGAGCTCGACCAATTTTTTTTATGTAGCATACATTTTTATTTTACATCAATACCTTCTGTGTAATGAATGTCTTTATTGTTGGTGTATGCCATTATCATTCTTGCTAATTGAATAATGAACTCAGAAGTCTTAAGGTGAAGCAGAGAAGTGCTTTGCAGACCTAAAGGGGGCTTCACTTTTTGAGTCAGTGCCTCGCCATCAATGAAACTCACTGCAGTGTAACGTTTTATTGATGACAACACAAACCGCACAGTGGAGGTAATTACGCTCAGAGAGTTAAGGCACGGAGGTTTCTATTGTATTGGCCAGGAAGGAAAAGCCCCGCCTCTTTAGTTCCCTTCTTGTGTAGCTGGGTGACGATGACATCACAGCAAAGCAGCCTGGACGCACCAAGAAGGGCATCGTGGGAAATGACCTTTTGGACCCCTCCTTCCGAATAAAAACATGCATGCATCGAGACCTAGAAGGCCTCCAAGCGTCCACTCTTGCTTTAAATGTGCACGTCTGTTATGTAAGGAGAGTGCTTTAAATGTTGGCTCATCCTTCTAGATGCTGTCTGATAAAACATGTGTGAAGTATATTTAGCCTCATGGTTTGGTTGAGTCGTGCAGGACTGTGTGTGCTGTGCAGCCAATGAATAAATAAAGAACACAATCATATTTTAGGGCCCTAGTGTCTGCGCGCTGATCTATTGTTTGTGACACATCATCACACACACCAAGGTCTCTTGACACGTGTTTTATTCATGTACGTGTGCCTGCGTATGTGTGTGTGTGTGTGTGTGTGTGTGTGTGTGTGTGTGTGTGTGTGTGTGTGTGTGTGTGTGTGTGTGTGTGTGTGTGTGTGTGTGTGTGTGTGTGTGTGCGTGTAAGTAAGAGGTGTGGCTCTTAAGGCATTCAAGTCCACAGGAGAAGGCAAGGAAGGCTATGATTCACAGTCATGACGTAACACACACACACGACACACGCTCTCATGCAATATTTGTTGACCTCTGACGTCAAAGTGTCTGCGTCACGCTCTGTCAAGGGATTCTTGTATATCAAAGTTGTATAAAGTACATGGTTGTATGTTTGATGTCGTCTTGAGTCCCTACGGTGGTAATCACGCGAATGAATGATGAATAAAAAAAACACCATCAAACTTGTTTTTATTTAGGCCTGCGTCGCACTTATGTCTGCCCTCACAGGGCTGCTTGTAACAGTGAACATTTGTACATTTTATGTTTATTCGCCTTCTTCGTACAAATTGATGGATAACTTGCTTTGAAATCATAGGTCAGGGTGACAAGCAGATATTTCAGTGTTTGTATTTCAACAAAATATTTTAGAAATTAATGTTAACATAATTTTTATTTTTTCAATATTAAAGTTTAAAATACATGCAATTGTATGCAATCAGGGCAGGCATATATGAGGGGGCAGTCAGAAAAGGGAAGGGGGCATCATGTCTACATGCTGCTGCATCACGCTCCTCCAGCACTATTTTTCTGTGCTAGTACAGTAGTAACGTTGCCTTCTTTGTGGAATTTGGTTGTTTGCTACAGTAAAGGCCTGTTTGACTCCGAACCAAATACTGTGTACTAAACAGCGTGAGCAACCTATAAAATAGCGGGTACTATTAGTGGGCGTATTGCGTGTCATTTACTAAGACTGTGTCTACAATTGAAAAGTGTTGCACACCGCCTTATTTAAATGAGTATTTTGCGTGTAAATATGGGCATCACCACAGAGACACTCGATCATTGGCTGAACATTCGTGTTATCATGCTATCATCCAACCTGTGGCGTTTTCAAACATGCAACAGACATCTACCACCTTTCATCGGTATTTTATAAGCAGTCGTGCAGTGCGTCTACATTGACACTTTTTTCTTTCTTTTTTTCGTACTGCTGAAGGTGCATGGGAGAGAGGCTGCACTTACTCCACTTAATATGCAAACATGCATACTTCAAGAAGTGTTTTTCCACATGAGGAATATTTTAATGATATATAGTCTATGTAAAAAACCGAAAGTCATAAAAAAAATACTATCCATCCATCCATCCATTTGCTACCGCTTATTCCCTTCAGGGTAGCGGGGGGTACTAAAAGACACCAAAATGCATCAATTGAATTTGTTTTAATCAGCCCCTCAAGTCCTCCAGTGTTATGATCCGTTGCCCGGATCATAGTTTGTTTACGTTTATTTTGGTTTTGATTCACTTGTGGTTTAGGTTCTGTTTCAGCACCCCTGTTTTGTGTTTCTTGGTTGTCATGGGTGCTGATTGTTTTCACCTGCCTCGATTAGTGTTCGGGACGCTCACCTGTTCCCGGGCACTAATCAGAGAGCTATTTAGTCCTGCCTTTTCGCCTCGCTCATGCTGGGGCTTTTCTGTAACGGTACCGTGGCATGAAGATGCCGGGGGTCGTCCTTCCAGGATGCGGCGAAACGACAGGAAGCAGCTTGCCGGTAAGAAGAATGATTTATTCGCATAAATCATGGGAAACAATACAAAACTAACAAAAGAAGCGTGCTTTACACACGGGAAGCTAACAGGGTAGCTCACGAGAAACACTAAGATGGGATTTAGCGCAAGGAAAACACAGGGAACCAATGTGACAGTTGCATACAGCAAATAAAAGCACCAGCATGAGTGAGGCGAAAAGGCAGGACTAAATAACTCCCTGATTAGTGCCCGGGAACAGGTGAGCGTCCCAAAGACTAATCAGAGGCAGGTGAAAACAATCAGCACCCATGACAACCAAGAAACACAAAACAGGGGTGCTGAAACAGAACTTAAACCACAAGTGAATCAAAACCAAAATAAACGTAAACAAACTATGATCCGGGCAACGGATCATAACACCAGTACCTACAAAATTATGTCGCTGAATAGACGATATGTCTACATTTTTTATATCTGATCATTCAAATATGTTGAAATGTACACGTAGGATGGATGATTGTCGTCTGTCCATCGTGTGTCGGTGCAGCACTGAACCTGCAGCCGTGTGTGGAACTCAGTTTTCACAGTTACTAAATAAAACCCTTGCACTCAGCATCAAGGGTTGGAATTGGGGGTTAAATCACCAAATGATTCCTGAGCGCGGCCACCGCTGCTGCTCACTGCTCCCCTCACCTCCCAGGGGGTGAACATGGTGATGGGTCAAATTTAGAAGATAATTTCACCACACCTAGTGTGTGTGTGACTATCGTTGGGACTTTAACTTTAACTTTTAACTTTACAGGCTTTCACAGACAAACAATGTGGCGAGCCAGATCTGGTCCTCGGGCCTTGATACGTGTATTGTAAAACAAATGTAACGGGTAAATGCTACAAATTAAAAATGCTGCAATCACATAAACCCTGCAAAATAAATTAAAAAAACAACAACAAAAAAGGGTGCAAGTGGCAAAAAAAACACACAATAACAACTTCATGAGGAAAGTTATGCTACCATCTTATACTCAGAGGGGCTGTTTGCAATTTCCTCACAGTAACATTCTTCAAAGCAAAACATATAAAAAGAACACCACCACCATTAGTGGTTTGACAGAACACATTTGTTTTAAAACTGTCTGTATTTTTCCACAATTACTAAGTTTATGCCATAAAAATTCTTAGCGGCCCGAAAAATATCATAGGTGTTAACGGCGGTCACTCACAACGAGCATTTTGCAATCATGTTGTTGCCATGATAGAATATACACTCAATGACAGCTAACGCTAACTATCCAAACAGGTATCATTAAACCGAAGCTAATGCGTGCACATTGGTTACGCGCGTATGTAGTCATGTCATTACGTCCTAGAAGACGTAAGAGAGCGTTTAAAGGGGAACATTATCACAATTTCAGAAGGGTTAAAACCATTAAAAATCAGTTCCCAGTGGCTTATTTTATTTTTCGAAGTTTTTTCCAAAATTTTACCCATCACGCAATATCCCTAAAAATAGCTTCAAAGTGCCTGATTTTAACCATCGTTATATAAATGATAAATGAATGATAAATGGGTTGTACTTGTATAGCGCTTTTCTACCTTCAAGGTACTCAAAGCGCTTTGACACTACTTCCACATTTACCCATTCACACACACATTCACACACTGATGGAGGGAGCTGCCATGCAAGGCGCTAACCAGCACCCATCAGGAGCAAGGGTGAAGTGTCTTGCTCAGGACACAACAGACATGACGAGGTTGGTACTAGGTGGGGATTGAACCAGGGACCCTCGGGTCGCGCACGGCCATTCTTCCACTGCGCCACGCCGTCCCTATATACACCCGTCCATTTTCCTGTGACGTCACATAGTGATGCCGATACAAACAAACATGGCGGATAGAACAGCAAGTTTATAGCGACATTAGCTCGGATTCAGACTCGGATTTCAGCGGCTTAAGCGATTCAACAGATTACGCATGTATTGAAACGGATGGTTGTAGTGTGGAGGCAGGTAGCGAAAACGAAATTGAAGAAGAAACTGAAGCTATTGAGCCATATCGGTTTGAACCGTATGCAAGCGAAACCGATGAAAACGACACGACAGCCAGCGACACAGGAGAAAGCGAGGACGAATTCGGCGATCGCCTTCTAACCAATGATTGGTATGTGTTTGTTTGGCATTAAAGGAAACTAACAACTATGAACTAGGTTTACAGCATATGAAATACATTTGGCAACAACATGCACTTTGAGAGTGCAGACAGCCCAGTTTTCATCAATTAATATATTCTGTAGACATACCCTCATCCGCTCTCTTTTCCTGGGGGTCTGGCGGCAGATTTCTTTGACTTTATCGTTGGAAATGCATCTGCTTTGAGTGTCGCAGGATATCCACACATTCTTGCCATCTCTGTCGTAGCATAGCTTTCGTCGGTAAAGTGTGCGGAACAAATGTCCAATTTCTTGCCACTTTTGCAGCTTTGGGCCACTGGTGCAACTTGAATCCGTCCCTGTTTGTGTTGTTACACCCTCCGACAACACACCGACGAGGCATGATGTCTCCAAGGTACGGAAAACAGTCGAAAAAACGGAAAATAACAGAGCTGATTTGACTCGGTGTTTGTAATGTGTTTGAGAAAATGGCGGATTGCTTCCCGATGTGACATCACGTTGTGACGTCATCGCTCCGAGAGCGAATAATAGAAAGGCGTTTAATTCGCCAAAATTCACCCATTTAGAGTTCGGAAATCGGTTAAAAAAATATATGGTCTTTTTTCTGCAACATCAAGGTATATATTGACGCTTACATAGGTCTGGTGATAATGTTCCCCTTTAAAATACATTGTAACCTTAGTGGCCAATAGGCAACTGTGTAAATGTTGCAAACAGCCCTTTTAAATCAGTTGCCCCATAGTATTGTAACATATTAAAGCTAAGTAGCCGAAGTGTAGCTGGGATAGGCTCCAAGAGGGACACGCGGTAGAAAATGGATGAATTTAACAAAAGACACAAAGAAAAAAAGTTCATTTTCATTGTCTATTCAAAAGTCATTTTTCTTTTGGCATCTCGCTCATGATTTTGAAGACGGACATTCATCAGGTTTAGCCTTGCCAACGTCCTTTTTGTTTAGTCAACTGCATCATTTCTCTCGTGCTTTACTATGTCTTTTTTTAAATCTGTCAGTCTTTATGAGATTACGGCGGTCTCAATTTGCAGTATTTAACATATTGCATGTGTTTTATTAAATTTTATTTTTTATGCTTTGGATCATTTCGGTGTTTTGATTGTTTGGAAGTTGCCGAGCGTTTGTCCTTGTCCACTGCAAGTAGTTAACTACGAAACAAATTGCATTTGGAGCAGCGTCAAAAGAAAGCGACACATAGCTGACCTCGGGGAGGCGGCCAGAGTGACAGACGATGGTAGTGAAGGAAGGAAGGAAGGAAGGAAGGAAGAGGAGGAACAAGCACATAAAAACGGGATCAGTGTTGTGGTACTTTTGTGGAATCTCTCCATGTTTTGGTTTGACCAAACTGCAGCTGCAAGGTTATTTTGCTGCTCCATACTGCTGATTCATGTGTGAAAGCTGCAGGGGTCACGAGTCCAATAGGGTGTGATGTCGTTGTCAAAACATGCATTGGCACGTGGACGTGCGTGCTGAAGTATGAAGGGAAGTCAATAGGAAATATGTGCAGTGACTTTTGTGTCCATTCGGACAAGAATTCAGGTTAAAAGCTTTAGGACGCACCCCTCCCCTTTGTTGACAGTAGTCACTGGTCAACATTGTCCGCTCTAATTGGTGTTTTGTCAATTTAACTCCGTCACACACTGTCCGTTTTGTTCTGCTGTCAGAAACAAGACAGAAGCCAGGCGCCGTAAACAAAGCAGGGTGTAGGCGGGGCATAGCGTCCAGATGTTTGCTACTTTTTACGGTAGCTGACACAAACGTTGCGGAGCACTTCGTCTTGGTGTGATGACTAGTTTGGCTGTGGCACCGAGTAGAAGGTGCACAACATGTGTGCCACACATTAAAGCATATGAACCGCTGCTCAAAAGAGTCACCATGGAGATTTTTTAGTTAAAACTGGAGAAAAAAATGTGTGATATCTGTTGTTGGTCTGGACCCCAGCATACAGACACAGCAGGTGAAATGCAGGTAAAATGTGAAGCAAGGAAGTGCACAGGAAGCATTAAGAGCACTATGCAGCATGGAAGTAAAAATCATCCAGCTGTGTCCTGGTTGCCAATCAGAAACAGGTGTGAAAGCCAGCGCTTAGACCAAACACAAGGCCTGGGGGCCAAATTTGGCCTGCCACATCATTTATGCGGCCCGCAAAACCCCTGAAATAATACGAGTCAATAAAGCATTTTATCATTTACTGAATGTAATCTTTTCATTTTGACAGACAGAAATACATGTATTGCATGCTATTGAGTGTATTTTAAACGTTTTCTAATAATGCAACAAATATAATACTATCATTAATTTCAAACTTTTTAAAATTAAAACAAAATAAATATCTGCTTGCGTTATATCAAAGCAAGTTATTCATCAAATTGTACACTGTAGAAATGACAATAGATTTTACAGTAAAAAAAACAACTGCCAGCTCAGTTGTCTTAATCGGTGGTTTTCAAACTTTTTTCACCAAGTACCACCTCAGAAAACACTTGGCTGTCCAAGTACCACCATAATGACCTACATTGAAATACAACAGCCTAGTAGGCCTAAATATTCATAAAAACAAGGCTGAGGTTTTATTTAACAAGTGGATTCAATATTTTTGGCCACTGTAACATTACACAGAGTTTGAACAGTAACACTGTTTGAATATTTAAGTGATTTTTTGGCGTACCACTAGATAGAGCCCACGTAGTAGTACACGTACCACAATTGAGAATTACTAGTCTAAATGATGAAGATGTATTTTTAGTTATATTACAAAAATGCTGTTCTTGCAGCATGCCAGGACTAGAGCGAGTTGTCCCCACTTTCCTGGCCGGCAAGACATGCTGTCAGTGTTTACAATACAATAATGTTATTGTTTTCCAGAATGAGTAATTTAGTTAATTTCTATTTCAAATGCACAACACTGGTATTCTTACCAATAGTGAAATGTGGTGCATTACTATTCAATTTCACAGAGTCTGGTGCTCTTTTTTAACTTTCCTTACCTATAGCTTGTATTTTGTCACATGACTTTTTCCCAGAAGTGAAAGCCAGTGGTGGCCAACCAAGCCAAGATGGCTGTTGTGCAGCAAGCAGTGCACAAACTATCTGAGTACAAAAGAGGCTTTAATCTTCCTGCAAAAAGCAGATACGAGCAACAAATCTAACTATGCAATGGAATAGATCCCTATACTTTATCAAAAAAAGACAGACATCTGTCTCTGTGTGGCGTATCCTCTCCTCACTCACACTACTTCCTCAATCACACTAACTTCAAATTCATTTTTGTTATTTTTGTCATTGTCTTTATGCTATTTTGTGCTAATTTGTCAATAAATATATAAAAAAATAAACAGTTATAAAAAGACTGACAGTTTAAGAAAAACTATGTAACCCCTTTGGTGAGCTTCTGGTTGGTGACTACTGCAATAGAACGTGATGCATTCACAGGCGGGCAGTTAAAATGAGTGTTTTTAGGATGGAAGTGCACATGTTGAAAAGGAAGATGACAGCGACCAAACAAATTCAACGTCATTATGTTCAATGCCCCCTTTAAAAAGTAGCGCAATATTAGGATGTTGACGCTATTGTCTTACATTAGAAAGCTAGGGAACAAATCGAGCTAACATTGCAAACAAACATTCACACATTTCTAACCGACTGTTATTACTCAATGTTTCTTTGTCTCCTCCATTGCCATCTATAGTCGTCACCGAGCCCGCCATTTAAAGTAGTATTTAGGAAAATCCAACTTTATACTGGCGCTGGTTTGTGAAGCAGGAATCTTCGAAGTGGTTTGCACACGCTCGCAGCGACTTCCTCATAGTTAAAGGCACACTGCATTGAATGATAAAAGTTTAAAATAAGGCACTTTATACTTCAAATGAGACTGAAAGTGTGTGTAGTGACTTGTGCTGGTTAAAGCAACCAACAACGGAGCATTTTTCTTTCATTGGGTTTCATCCTTTACATGTTTCCTACAAAGTCAGACCTACACTGTTTCAATGTCCATTTCTCAGATGATATTATTGTTGATGACTGAAGTGCTGATACCAACCAAACCTAACCCCTCCGCTCCAACCCCCTCAACATAAATAATGTAAATAATTCAATGTATATACTCTGATGATTAACTTGTGTGATGACTGTATTATGCTGATAGTATATATTTGTACCATGAATTGATTAACGTGGACCCCGACTTAAACAAGTTGAAGTGTTACCATTTAGTGGTCAATTGTACAGAATATGTTCTGTACTGTGCAATCTACTAATAAAAGTCTCAATCAATCAATCAATCATGTTGTGGACTACAACCGCTCTTATATAAATTAAAAATGGCGGACTCGCACACAGATGTTCGTTACCATACTTGGATAATCTGCTGACGCCACAGGTTTTACAACGTCACGGCACAGAGCAAATTCCAAACGGCTCGTTTGGCGAAAGTATGACGGAAGCCAAGATTGTTTTATAAATATCTCTGCAATGCTTCGACGATTTGATTTCAAATTTTCGGCACCTATGCAGATTCCAAATACACAACAGTAGGTACCATCAAGTTAGAGAAGTTGTTTTATAAAGAAAATATTTCCTGAGTTTTTAAACAATAGCAAAAGTGTCAAAATATGTTTCGATAATAAAAAAACATTGATCTAACCACCGTACAGTAGTGTCGACCATATACTGATAATTTACTTAGCATTGTTACTGTCGACTTCTACTGTATATCGATCCGCCCACTTTTGTTCACATTCAAGGTTAGCATAGCCTCCTATGGTGGGTTTAGCTATTTCTCCCCGTTTGGGGATCACACTTGTAAGAAAATGTATTTATTCGCCGCCACGGAGGAGAGGATTACTGACTTAGAAGCGGCTTTGCACTGTGGAGGGACATTAGCTGCAAGCGAGAAGGCTACATTGCCTTGAGGACACTGTCAAATTTGCAGGACACAACTAGAATGTGTCACCAACATGCATTGTCACAATATAACGTTAGCTCTATTGTTGGCCTAATGTATATCATTTACATCGTATATTATATCGTCTATCGGCAACTTCAGTTCCTTCTTACATCTCTACCACTGTGCTGCTCATTCTCACGTATCTAGTCTTTTCTTGCATTCAGCATCTGCATGCATGTGCTCGTTATTCCGCAGAGACAGGAAATTTGGTTTACTCATTTACTTGACACATGCGAGTAGAAACTTTAGTGCTCTGGAACTTTCTGCTTGACTCAGACCGAGATCAAACTTCCTGCATCCTCCAGACTTCTGTTCACTTATCTGTTATTTTAACCATGACAATTTTACACATGCATTTCTGATTATGAAAAAAATGTGCAGTCAATGTTGAATGCTGGAAGTCATTCATTACCTGCTTCTTCTGCCAACATAGTGACGTAAACACAACGAGTCACATGGTGTCCAGATTATGCATCCCGGGCTCGGGATCTTTCTGTGTGGAGTTTGCATGTCCTCCCCGTGACTGCGTGGGTTCCCTCCGGGTACTCCGGCTTCCTCCCACCTCCAAAGACATGCACCTGGGGATAAGTTGATTGGCAACACTAAATTGGCCCTAGTGTGTGGATGTGAGTGTGAATGTTGTCTGTCTATCTGTGTTGGCCCTGCGATGAGGTGGCGACTTGTCCAGGGTGTACCCCGCCTTCCGCCCGATTGTAGCTGAGATAGGCTCCAGCGCCCCCCGCGACCCCAAAGGGAATAAGCGGTAGAAAATGGATGGATGGAGTAACATGTTTCCCTAAAGCGTGTTAATGAGCCACGAAAGTGAGCCTTGTTGAATGTTTTGTCATGCAACAGGGTGGCTGCATTGGATTGGTACTGATTGTTTGGATTCTCATTCACAGAGAACCATGGTCACGCGTGAGCACACTTTACGTACACACACCTCCCTGGTGAAGGGCGCTGCAGGCTCCTGCACACTCACACACTTTCACATGCCAATTCTGACAGACATGGGCGGATTTAGGGCAAGCCTGATTAGTAGTGCTACTGCTTATCAGTGCCAGCCAGCCGCCTGCTGCCGTGGAGAGGGAGCGAGTAGGTCGGTAGAGGTGGGAGAACTGGGCAAGCGAGAAAATGGTGTAGGAAATCGGAAGCCAGGATTTGGTTTAACCAAAAAAAAAAAAAGATACTTAGTAGGATGTGAACATTGTAAGAGTAGCAGGAATGAAAACAAAAAGTTGATAAGTGGGCAATCACTTGTCTCCCCCACCCCGCTCATGATGTAAGCTGTCTGTGTGTGTCATTAAAGTACTGATTACAATGCTGCAGCTGTAATGCCCTTGTGACTGTTTTGTACTTGTGTTTGCTTCTTCCCAGGGTGTGGTATTGTAGTTCCTGTCCAGTACTCTTATTTTGGTAGTTTCACTTCCCCTATCTGTTCTCAGTACTGACTCCCACACCTGAGCCCGGTTGCCAATCAGTCGGTTCATTGTGTTTGTCTCATGTCATCGCTCTGCTTCGTATGCATGAACAGGGGCGGTATAGCTCGGTTGGTAGAGCGGCCGTGCCAGCAACTTGAGGGTTGCCGGTTCAATCCCCGCTTCCGCCATCCTAGTCACTGCCGTTGAGTCCTTGGGCAAGACACTTTACCCACCTGCTCCCAGTGCCACCCACACTGGTTTAAATGTAACTTAGATATTGGGTTTCATAATGTAAAGCGCTTTGAGTCACTTGAGAAAAAGCGCTATATAAATGTAATTCACTTCACACAACAAAATAAGTCCTGTCTTTTTTTTCTCCAGTTGCACTTACCTTCTTTTGTTCCCTTGTGTTATTACTCTTAGTTGTGTGTTTCCCCACTCCCTCGTGAGTGTGTTTTCTTTTGATTATTAAATCATAATATTTTTACTCACCCCCTGTCTCCCGTCTACTGCATCTTAGGGTCACGTCATTGGTGAAGCATGGAAGGTAGCTTCAATTAATCGATTAAGTCCATCAATTTGATTAGAAAAAAAGCTTTGATTTATTTTCTGTTGCTTTGTGTACCTGATAGAAATATATAAAATCCAGATGAAGTGCCCAGAACTTTATTACATTTTTCCAATTATGCGCATTTGTCTTTTAATCGGATTAATCGAACAAACTAATTGACAGATTACTAAAATAATCAATAGCTGTAGCCCTACTTCCTCAGCATTTATTATGCCAAACAACATCCATTCATACAGCCATTTGTTGCCGCTTGTCCCTTTTTTGGGGTCGCAGGGGGTCCTGGAGCCTATCTCAGCTGCATTCGGGCGGTAGACGGGGTACACCCTGGACAAGTCGCCACCTCATCGCAGGGCCAACACAGATAGACAGACAAAATTCACACTCACATTCACACCCTAGGGCCAATTTTAGTGTTGCCAATCAACCTATCCCCAGGTGCATGTCTTTGGAGGTGGGAGGAAGCCGGAGTACCCGGAGGGAACCCACGCAGTCACGGGGAGAACTGCACACAGAAAGACCCCCGATCCCAGGACCTTCATATTGTGAGGCACATGCACTAACCCCTCTTCCACCGTGCTGACGCCAAACAACATATTTTGAAACATATTATCGCAAATGGCTGCAATATATTTTGCAATATGGATTTTGGACCGAGCAGCACGGTGAAACAGGGGTTAGTACGTGTGCCTCACAATACAAAGGTCCTGAGTTCAATCCTGGGCTCGGGATCTTTCTGTGTGGAGTTTGCATGTTCTCCCCGTGACTGCGTGGGTTCCCTCCAGGTACTCCGGCTTCCTCCCACCTCCAAAGACATGCACCTGGCGATAAGTTGATTGACAACACTAAATTGGCCCTAGTGTGTGAATGTGAGTGTGAATGTTGTCTATCTGTGTTGGCCCTGTGATGAGGTGGCTACTTGTCCAGGATGTACCCTGCCTTCCTCCCGTCTGCAACTGGGATAGGCTCTAGCAGCTCCCTGCGACCCCGTAAAGGACAAGGGGTAGAAAATGGATGGATGGATGCACGCCCATGCCCATGTGCATGCCTGCATCTGTGAACGATGGTTCTAAAATCTTTCTTATTGCATTTTGCTAGATAGTGTCACATCAACACAGGTGTCCTGTCATTGGTCGCCAATGTCATTTAGACACTTGCGTTATTGCATTATTGACCACCAGCATCACAGCTGTAAAGCAGCACGCTTCTCACTTCTATGTGTGAGCTTGCATATAAGTTTGAGGAGCAGAGGGTATGCCTCCATGATAAATGTTTTGACGACACATCTACTCAGGGATATTTTGTCTTAGCCACAGATGCGGGCTGACCCATTTGTCTCTCGACAGGATATGTGTAGATGGCCAGCCTCAGTCATCAGGCGTGCATGTTGATGGTAATGGATACCCCGTCTAAGCTGCTGTATCCTGTTGCTGCAGAACAACGCAAAGGAAGTGTGGAGCATTGCTCTGAATGTGTGTGGGGGTCTCACAGCTGTGTCCTGTCACCCTAGGGCTCTGTGTGTGTGTGTTGCTGCTCGTCTCTATCCATCAGTTTTGATTGACGGATGAAGCGCCGTGAAGGCAGGTGGGGGGGTGTATAATTTATCATGTCCTGACTGGTCCAGTCCCACAGTGCCACCTACACACTAACACACACTCAGGTTGATTCCCCCCCACAGCGAAAGACTCCTAATGGACGTCCTCCCAGCGCCGACACACTAACCTCGCCTTCCATTCTTTGCTTCATTT
This sequence comes from Nerophis lumbriciformis, assembly GCF_033978685.3. Classification (NCBI taxonomy): domain Eukaryota; kingdom Metazoa; phylum Chordata; class Actinopteri; order Syngnathiformes; family Syngnathidae; genus Nerophis; species Nerophis lumbriciformis. The sequence goes on from NC_084552.2 coordinate 44,705,946, forward strand.
CATGTCACAGATCATATGTACTGAATCACAAATATATCATGCATCTCTACAGGGAATGTAAAAACATTTATGAGGCCCACCTGACACACACACACACACACACACACACACACACACACACCCTCCCTGCCCCAGTCATGTTTAATGTATACTGAATAAATGATTCATGCCAGGGAAGAGCTTTTTAATATATTTTAGGGCTTGTAATTCATTATTACTTTTGCTGAGTTGTCACTAAGTGGGCGGATTGATCTAGATATCGATGTTATGTTACGAGTGTAATGAAGTTAATCATTTTTAGTTTTATTCTATGTTTATATTCATAAATGTCTGTGTTTTTGTGTTTTTAGAAGTGTTATATAATGTATATTTATATATACAGTACAGGCCAAAAGTTTGGACACACCTTCTCATTCAATGCGTTTTCTTTATTTTCATGACTATGTACGTTGTAGATTGTCACTGAAGGCATCAAAACTATGAATGAACACATGTGGAGTTATGTCCTTAACAAAAAAAGGTGAAATAACTGAAAACATGTTTTATATTCTAGTTTCTTCAAAATAGCCACCCTTTGCTCGGATTACTGCTTTGCACACTGTTGGCATTCTCTCGATGAGCTTCAAGAGGTAGTCACCTGAAATAGTTTTCACTTCACAGATGTCATAGTTTTGATGCCTTCAGTGACAATCTACAATGTAAATAGTCATGAAAACAAATTGTGTCCAAATTTTTGGCCCGTTTTTTTTTTACCATCTCAGAAATAAGTCCTTCGGCACAATGTGAATTAGAGCCCATTGTTTACTTATTTTTACTATTAACTTTGTTTTCTTATAATTGTATGTAATGAAAGGGAAACTTATTAGTTTAACATTTTTATTTAGTGCTGTACAATTTCAGTTCAGTTTCAGTTTATTTTGAACATGCATACAGTACAAAGTAATGCATCACACAATTCCAGTTGTTTCATTACAGCACGTCCGAAAAGGAGTAGGAAGAAGCAGAGCTTATTTAATCCTACCCCTTTTCATACCATAGCGATTGTATCCAATGTGCTTGTTCTCTGTAACAGAACAGTGAACAAATAAATAATATACCATAGTAAGCATACACATATTAAATACATAAATAATCTTTGTCTCAATTAAAAAAAAAGGGGAAAAAGAGGGTTCACGATGTTCATCATAATTCTTGTTCTGTGTACTTTGTGAACACTTGTAGTTTCAACAGTCTCCTAAACTGAATCATATTGGTGCTTTGTTTGATTTCTTTGGTTAATCCGTTTCATAATTTAATTCCACATACTGATATACTAAAGGTTTTAAGTGTCGTACGAGCATACAAATGTTTTAAATTACAATGATACATTTTTTAGATAAGATTAATCACACTTTTGAATTTGGATGAATAATAATTGCATCTTATTACCCACTTGCATAACTTAAATCAACTTAAAAAATACTATATTTTAAGACAAATGTTATTTTATTGTCAGAATGTCATCGAGGAACATTTTCTAATTTTTTTTACTTGAATGTACATCAATTATTAGCTCAAAACTTAGTAACCGTTTTAGCTAAAGTCCAGTCTGGGTGTATTTTGAAGTCAAATGTATCCAATGACCTGATCACTGCCCGTATAACAACCATCTGCGGTTAAAGTAAAGGAGCATGTGTGCTCAAAGTAAAGTTTGTGATTAATCTGCGTATATTAATTATTATTGCAATATTTTTTTGTGATAAATCATATTCGCTAACTCGTTGAGTTAGACCCCCGTCATTTTTTTAAATATTGCTACATTGTCTTCAGGCCCTGCGATGAGGTGGCGACTTGTCCAGGGTGTACCCCGCCTTCCGCCCAAATGCAGCTGAGATAGGCTCCAGCACCCCCCGTGACCCCGAGAGGGACAAGCGGTCGAAAATAGATGGATTGATGGACATTGTCTTCAATTGTTCACATATAAATGTGTTGATACAAATATTGTTTTTATTTGCTTAACACATTTGTCCTGTGTTTTATTATGATTCCCATTCCTTGTGTGTTAAACATATTTGGCCAATAAAGCTGATTCTGATAATCATTATTAAAGGCAAAACGTTCGTATTGGCAATACTGGCCCTCGAATCGATACTAAAAGATTATAGCAGGGTCCTAAAATCACCCGTGACCCACACCACATACTTCATAGTGAAATTGTGTTGATGCCAAATGGTAAACGGTACAGAACAGCAACATACAAACTCAACAGGTATAGATTTTCCTTTGTCCCACTGGCAATCAAAGCACTTTACAACATAAAACTACTGTAATAACCGGATGCAATAATAAGGAGTGCAATGTTGGGATCGTGCAATACAGGGGAGGGGGGTCTCATAACTAAATGATATACCTGCGCACTGTTCACTGTCGTCACTGTATTGTCGTATGTATGTATGTATGTAAAACGGTGTGTCTTGATGTCCAAGACAAATTTCTCCTCGGAGACAATAAAGGTAATTATTATTATTATTATTATTATTATTGTAGTACCGCCCATTCCTTCTTAATAAGTTTTTTCCCTAGGATTCTTTGGCTTAAACACCAAATGTGTTAATGTTAAAAGTGTGTATGTGTGCAAATGGGCAGATGACGTCGATTTAGGAATGATGCGTGTACATGAGGATGGGTTAAGAACAATGGCTCATGAAGACAGGTTGAGAACCATGGCTTGGACATCCCAAAAGACCTTGCCTTCGGACTCTGTCACCAACACTCATGTCGCCTCTCTGCACTGTGTGAAAGAACAAGCTAGGGCATTTGACATTTAAAAGATGACACTGAAAATGTCTTTTCATGCTTTTTTCTTTATGCAGCTAATACGTAATGTATGCAATATTACTGTGTATATTTGTGTGTGTTCACGTGAGTGTGTCGATGTGTGCCTTTGTTGCGTAGAGTCAGCAGCCTGCCCTGATCTGCTTCTCAGGACGTGAGGCTCCATGTGCGGGCAAATCACAGCACTGGTGGCTTTTTAAGTGCCAGGAGGCTTTTAGCTGAACAGATGGCTTCTTGGTGAATGAGGAATGACATTCATGCAAAATGGAAACACACACAGTCGTGTGTGTGTGTGCGTGTGTGTGTGCATGCGTGTGTGTTATGGTCCTTTTTCCGGCCTGGATACACTGAGAGACATCCATTAGAATAACTCGATAGTAACCAAATATAAATGGAGGAAACCAACACACGTTTGCTATTGGGCATTTTCACTTAGAAGTGGACTCACTTTTGTTATGTGGATGAGACAGTAAATTTACACTGTTACACAAGTTGTACACTGACTACTTTACATTGTATCGAATGTTATTTCTTCAGTGTTGTCCCAAAAAGATAGAATCAAACATTTTGCAGACATGAGAGGGGTGAGGTGCTGTGCAAATACACACACACAGTATACTGTAAGTGCACTCGTGTGTATTGCTTTGCAGATAAACACAACGTGAGTGCAGTCATGTATCTTTCATATCCATTGTATTTCGGCCACTCCTTTTCTTTGATTCTTAAAAGAGCATCACATGATTTATTCAGTAAAAGTCATCTCCTGATAAGTTTGTCTGGGGGTCAATGAGTTTCTGTCCTTTGTAGTGTGCGTGCGTTGCTACAGCAAGCAACTCTGTGGAAATAAGAAAAACTGTCAAATGTCAGCATTTTAGGGATTCGAAAGAGGCTGTGGAATCCTTCACACGCAATGCCAAACACACGCACACGCACAAAAACACACACACATTACACTTGTGAATGTACGTTGAATTATAGTTTTGTTGTATTCCTCTTCTAAGTGTTTTTCTAGTGATAATAACCTCTTGGTGTTTGTCCACAGACACTATCGTTGGTTCAGAGGTGTTCAGGGGTGTGTCCAACTTCAGCACCTTCCTTCTGGACCCCACATCCGACGTGCTCTTCCTCGGCGCCAGAGACACAATCATGGCGGTGGACATCAACAAGCTGACTGAGACGCCACGCACGGTCAGACCGCTGGAAAGAGTGCTGGGATCACCCGTGCAAGACCAAGTCCTCAACCCTGTCCTTTGTTTCAGGTGGTCTGGGACGTGCCGCAGGAGGGCAGGAACATTTGTATGACCAAAGGAAAGACAGAGGTGAGATACGTTCACAATGACGTGAGTTGACCACTATTTCGCGGGAATACCTCATCCGCGGTAATCTTTAAGGTGAAAAATACACTCAACATTCCTATAATACTACAACTCTTGTCTATGTGGTCCAAAACAGTGTTTGACTTACAGACTTCAGGACAGACTCTTAATGCAGATTTTACAAAAGGCTCTGCTTACATTGATTTATGTTTTGGCGCCAAGTGAGTCTGTCCAGAAGAGTGCAAGAGACGTTCAATCCTCAATGTGTCATCTCGGACGAAGCCCCCAAATTCTTGCGTTCGACCAGTCTTCCTCTCAGGGAATAAAAGACACTGGTCGATCCCAAGTTCTTTTCGATGACATAAGTAAGAGTAAGAAATGAGTAAGAAGCACCACCAAGACAGAACAGCAATATTACCAAGTTTTACTAAAGCTTTAGGAGACCGCTTCTCGATGCTGCTATTATAGCATTGTGAGGGCTGGTCTCCTAAAGCTTTAGTAAAACTTGGTAATATTGCTGTTCTGTCTTGGTGGTCCTTCTTACTCAACATATATGTCATCCGAGAGAACTTGGGATTGACCAGTGTCTTTTATTCCCTGAGAGGAAGACTGGTCGGACGCAACACTGGAGAGGCACTGGTAAGAATCATTTTGCAACAAGAGACAGGAAGTGACACTGTGGCACTTTGTGGTCTGAAAACTAAAAGAGTGAACTGAAAGATACCAAAGGGGAACTTTCTGTGTCGTGAATAAATGAACATTTAACATCACTTTTACATTTATTGAAGGCGAAGACGGTGGTGAGTGGCGAACAAGGAGAGGAGGACAGAGCCATATAAATTCAAATACATTTCACTGGCAACTTTATTTGGCCCCATGGTGGCTTTCTTTGCACAAAAATAGCACAGAGTGAGTCACCAAGGTGTGTTTAAACTGAGAAAGTGTATGACAACTAAGACAATGACTGAATCATACTGCTATAACACGGCCCCGTGCCTTTTTACCACATACCGCACGGGGGACTCGAACCCTGGTTCTTCGTATTGAGAGGCAGGTGTGCTGACCACTGGACTAAAAGCCTGAGCTGTTACACTATACTTAGTACTGTAAATGATGAATGATGTGTTGCAAGGAGACGGCATTTCTGATGACTCCAGCGAACTGTAACAAGCAGCACAATTATTTTAGTTCAAAAGTGCAAAGTATGGTTAATGACCGTTTTTAGCTTCCGGGCTGACTTTTAAATCTTAATTTTTCATGATTTTGACTCAGTTTTTTGTTGGATGTTGCTGTGGCATGTCTGATGAGGCTCAGTATTAGAGTCTGCTTCAAAGCGGACTGAGACCCATCTCTCGAGCGGCCTTCATATGGCATCCAATGGAGGTACGACATTATGCATATGCTTAACTAAGAGCATTATTTGGTCCACTGAACAAAGCACAAAAGTCACCACCAAGTATCTTTTTCAAAAATCTTTTTTCGGACCAGAGTAACCGACTACAACATAGGACCTGATTTACTAAGATCCAAACACTAAGTGCTAAACAGCATGTGTAATCTCTAAAATAGCGTGTGTTGGTTGCATGTGATCTACTAACAGTGAATGTACAAATCAAAAGTGGTGCAGACCGCCTTATTTAAATGAGAATTTTGCGTGTAATTGATCATTCACTGCACATCCATGTTATCATGCTCCTCCTACACGTGGCGTTTTGCTACACTATATTGCCAAACTATTTGGCCACTTGCCTTGACTCACATATGAACTTGGAGTGCCATCCCATTCCTAACCCATAGAGTTCAATATGATGTCGGTCCACCTTTTGCAGCCATTACAGCTTCAACTTTTCTGGGAAGGCTGTCCACAAGGTTGCGGAGTGTGTTTATAGGAATTTTCGACCATTCTTCCAAAAGCGCATTGGTGAGGTCACACACTGATGTTGGTCGAGAAGGCCTGGCTCTCAGTCTCCATTGTAATTCATCCCAAAGGTGTTCTATCAGGTTCAGGTCAGGACTCTGTGCAGGCCAGTCAAGTTCATCCACACTAGACTCTGTCATCCATGTCTTTATGGACCTTGCTTTGTGCACTGGTGCACAGTCATGTTGGAAGAGGAAGGTTCCTGCTCCAAACTGTTCCCACAAGTTTGGGAGCATGGAATTTTCCCAAATGTTTTGGTATCCTGGAACATTCAAAGTTCCTTTCACTGGAACTAAGGGGCCAAGCCCAACCCCTGAAAAACAACCCCACACCATAATTCCTCCTCCACCAAATTTCACACTCGGCACAATGCAGTCCGAAATGTACCGTTCTCCTGGCAACCTCCAAACCCAGACTCGTCCATCAGATTGCCAGATAGAAAAGCGGGGTTCATCACTGCAGAGAACTCGTCTCCACTGCTCTAGAGTCCAGTGCTTTACACCACTGCCTCCAACACTTTGCATTGGACTTGGTGATGTATGGCTTAGATGCAGCTGATCAGCCAAGGAAATCCATTCCATGAAGTGAAGTGAAGTGAAGTGAAGTGAATTATATTTATATAGCGCTTTTCTCTAGTGACTCAAAGCGCTTTACATAGTGAAACCCAATATCTAAGTTACATTTAAACCAGTGTGGGTGGCACTGGGAGCAGGTGGGTAAAGTGTCTTGCTCAAGGACCAGTGTTGGGTTAGTTACTGCAGAGCAGTAACTAGTTACAGTTACTAGTTACTTCATTTCAAAAATAACTCAGTTACTAACTCAGTTACTTACACCAAAAAGTAATGCGTTACTGTGAAAAGTAACTATTTAGTTACTTTTTTTTTTTTTTTTTTTTTTTTTTTTAAAGCTCCCATTAATGCCCTTTTAGCCTTCATTTCAGTACTGTTATTGCACTGGAGAATAATACAATCTGTTGATCAACTTGACATGCATTTGCATCACTGAACTCTGCTAAGCAATGTGCTCTACATACAACACACAAAGACAAAGATATGTTACAAAGGCCAATTTGTTTCTGGCCAGAACAAATTGACAAAACTATTTTAAATAGCTGCAACATAACGTACATAAGTAACAAACAGCATAATAACAGCATAGATGTAAACCAAGAAAGGCACACACTACATACACAAAGCCTAACCAGGCATTTTCTTTACTGAACAAAACTCTTTATTGTCGGCCATAAACACATCACCAAAACATTAGTAAAAAAAATGATATCTAGCAAAAGTGGTCATTTTCTGCAGTACAAACCAGACCAAAAGCTACTTTGTTATATCAACAGCAGCCACTCGCTCTTTCTCACGTGTGCCAACACTTGCACATATGGCACTTAGCCAGTGATGAGTTTACAGCCACACAAAAAGTCAGACAACTCCAACACCACACATAAAGTGTAATTCCAGGTCGTTACACTATGATTTACCAATCAAATGTGTGCTTATTCTAGTGTCATTTATTAGGAATCTTAATTTATAAATATTAATCATTAAATGCTGTTAGTATATTAAATAAATACTAATAAAAAAATATTTTTTACAAACAGGAAGTTGCAGGAATGTACACATGATCCCCTGCTTACATCTCATTGTGCAACATGTGAATGTTTTAATGGGAACTAAATGAAAGGGGTACAAATTATTTCCAAAGCAGGACCTCCACCCAGACAAACAATACAAGTACACAGTTCATGAAAAACAATATTTGTTGTTATTGTCATTGTAAGTGGGCCTAAACACTTATATTAGAAATGGAAATGACTGCTGTCATTTGATTATAATAATAAGAGAATGTTGTCTGTGTATCTGTGTTGGCCCTGTGATGAGGGGGGGACTTGTCCAGGGTGTACCTTGCCTTCCGCCCGAATGCAGCTGAGATAGGCTCCTGCGACCCCGAAAGAGACAAGCGGTAGTAAAAATGGATGGATGGATGGAGATTGAACTTGTTATTTAGTGAGGTTTGGGACAGGTGTGCTGCTGGTGTAGCCACAGTGTGCACGTGTGATGTTGCTCACATGGGCTCCACTCATGCTCAGGGAGTTTTTGCGTTTGCTCGCACACATCAACAATTAGAGTGACAGAGTGTGTACCTTCAGCGGTGAATGATGAGAAGAGGCAAAGTTAATCCTTAAATGGTGGAGGTGAAGTGGCATCAGAGTCTCTGTCTCTCTTTACTAGCTTCGTCGAAGCATGTTGCTATGTAGCTTGTTTCAGCAGATTTGAATTGCTGTTTTGGGCAGTAGATGGGATCTTTGATCCAAAGCACAATTTACATTTAACTAAAATGTTCTTTTCTTTGTGCTCGACAAAAGAAAAGTAGTGAAAATATCTCCATGTTAGCAAACTCGACTTCTGGCTCCGCCATGATCAGACACGCCCCCCTCCCCTCCCCTCCCTCCCTCCACACTGACACACACAGAGCGCACGTCTCTCTTCTCCGGCTTGTGACACAAGAAGAATCAGAACGATAACAGAGCAGCGCTCCGATAAAACACACTTTATACTACATAAAAAGTAACTTAAAATAACGCAGTAACGCATCATGTAGTAACGGTAACTGAGTTACTGAATATAAAAAATAACGCGTTAGATTACTAGTTACCGCCGAAACTAACGGCGTTACAGTAACGCGTTACTTTGTAACGCGTTAGTCCCAACACTGTCAAGGACACAACGGCAGTAACTAGGATGGCGGATGCGGGGATCGAACCTGGAACCCTCAAGTTGCTGGCACGGCCGCTCTACCAACCGAGCTATACCGCCAAGCTCTCTGCGTACTGTATGTGGGACAATTGGAAGGTCACATGAAGTTTGGAGCTCTGTAGCAACTGACTGTGCAGAAAGTGTCTTTGCACTATGCGCTTCAGCATCCGCTGACCCCTCTCTGTCAGTTTACGTGGCCTACCCCTTCGTGGCTGAGTTGCTGTTGTTCCCAAACTCCTCCATTTTCTTATAATAAAGCCGACAGTTGACTTTGGAATATTTAGGAGCAAGGAAATTTCACGAATGGATTTGTTGCACAGGTGGCATCCTATGACAGTTCCACGCTGGAAATCAGTGAGCTCCTGAGAGTGGCCCATTCTTTCATAAATGTTTTCAAACATGTAACAGACATATACCACTTTCTATGAGCATTTTAGACACAGTCCAAAGTGCATCTACGGAACCAACTTTCCCCCCCTTTTTTTCAGTGCTGAAAGTGCGCTCATGAGAGAGAGTTTGCACTTACTCTGCTCAAGACACACACAAAATGCATACTTCAAGAAGTAGTTTTTTACCATGCGGGAGATAGAATATATACCATTAACATATGTGGAAAAAAAGAACAGCTTAGAAAAAAAACTAAAGGACACCAAAAGGCATCAATAAAATAAATACTGTGAGGAACTCGCATGGCTGCCGTTTGTGTGACCCCAAGATGCAAGAACCAGGAGGAGGATGAGCAGGTAAGATGATTTTAATGATCATCGACAGAGAAATGTAGCAGTCTTGCATACAACAGTTCCAAACATAAAGAGTCTATCATCGAGCACTGAGGAGTGCTCGAGAGAAAACATAAATAGACATATGCTGATTGGCAGCAGGTGTGGACCGGCTGCCAATCAACGGCAGGTGAGGAGAAAACAGTGCTCAGCGGAACAAACAGGAAATATAACAAAATAAGAGCACTGACAGGAAGTAAATACAAAAACATGGAAACAAACCGAAATGAAGTGACAGATCATCACAAAATACAATTGTAATAGAATGTTGACTGCTGAATAGACAATATGTTGAATAGTTTTTATTTCTGACACATTTAGGACAGAGGATTCTCTGTCCATCGTCTGTCTTTGTAGCATGAGCACAGATCCTCCAGCCGTGTGCGTGACTGTGTCAGTTTGCACATACGTGATAGATAAAACGCTAAATAGTGCTTGCAGAACGGCGGTGAGTGTTGATTATTCACATTGTGTGTGCTGTATAATATATTTGCAGCTTCTCCTCCCAGTATTTTGGGCGTTCTGCTGGTCAGCATGTATTCTGCATTTTAGTGAAGACAGTGACGCAAAATGGATTGCACAAATTATTCTACTCACTTAACAGACACAGTCCACTTTGCACATGTTCAGTAGATCAGCTTTGCGTGTGCTATCAAGTTCGCACGTTTTAGTACACGCAAATATTTAGTAAATATTTTAACAGAACTGTTTCAGTCATGATTACACACCACATTGTCAGTAAATGTCATTTGTGTGACTGAGGTTAGCTAGTTCAAAAATGATTATAGCTAGCAGACATACTGTACCTCTCCATCATTGCTTAGCTCCTTATATTGTTTATGGTTCTTTGTCTCCCCCTGCAGGAGGACTGCCGCAACTACATCCTCTTATTGGAGTTCCACTCAGATGGACAGCACATTTACGTGTGTGGCACCTATGCCTTTGACCCAAAGTGTGCCTTCCTGGTCAGTTTTGGGGGATGATTTGTTCTGGAAGTATTATTGTTCCAACAATTAATTTGTGTATTAGTGTGTGTGTGTGTGTGTGTGTGTGTGTGTGTGTGTGTGTGTGTGTGTGTGTGTGTGTGTGTGTCTTTTTGCAAGTGACTTATGCTAAGTTTTTTTCTGTGTCAGATTTATGGAAGTAGAACTGTCTCACATCAACTTGTATATATCAATATGATATTAATACATATGTATTAGAGATGTCGGCAGGCCGATATTATCGGCCGATAAATGCTTTAAAATGTAATATCGGAAATTATCGGTATCGTTTTTTTAATTATCGGTATCGTTTTATTTTTTTTATTTTTTTTATTAAATCAACATAAAAAACACAAGATACACTTACAATTAGTGCACCAACCCAAAAAACCTCCCTCCCCCATTTACACTCATTCACACAAAAGGGTTGTTACTTTCTGTTATTAATATTCTGGTTCCTACATTATATATCAATATATATCAATACAGTCTGCAAGGGATACAGTCCGTAAGCACACATGATTGTGCGTGCTGCTGGTCCACTAATAGTACTAACCTTTAACAGTTAATTTTACTCATTTTCATTAATTACTAGTTTCTATGTAACTGTTTTTATATTGTTTTACTTTCTTTTTTATTCAAGAAAATGTTTTTAATTTATTTATCTTATTTAATTTTATTAATATTAAAAAAAAAAAAAGACCTTATCTTCACCATACCTGGTTGTCCAAATTAGACATAATTATGTGTTAATTCCACGACTGTATATATCAGTATCGGTTGATATCGGTATCGGTTGATATCGGTATCAGTAATTAAAGAGTTGGACAATATCGGAATATCGGATATCGGCAAAAAGGCATTATCGGACATCTCTAATATGTATGTATTAATAAATATACAAATACAACTGTGATATACAAATAAATAAATAGTTTGTATAAATAAATGTGTATATGTAAATATATATTTGAGATTTGAAAATATATACAAATAAAATGTAAAAATATAAAAATGTGACATACAAATAAATCAAGAATTTGTATAAATAAACATGTATTTGTAAATATATTTTTGAGATTTGAATATAAATATGCTTGATTTTGTATTTGTATTTGTATTGAATTTGAATTTGTGGATCGCTTTTTTGCTTTTGTGTCGATGAGACATTTCTACCACAAACTGGATGCACAAATAAATGTGACCCACTCACTCCCCTGAACAACCAGCAGAGGGCACTGCAGCCTGATAAAAGATCAGTATCTACATCGGGACAAGGTCATTAAACGGCATTGATACAATAAAATAAGCAGCTAGCACGGTCTTTCGGATTAACTGGATGAATTAGCATTAGCTAATGCAACGCTAACGTTAGTTAGCTCAGGCCCATTGTGCGTTCTCTCTGTAAAGATGTGGATTTTTTTTTTGTGCAGAGAACTCTGGGCATTTTGCATATAATGCATAAAATGCTCTGTGACCCAGACCGCTCTGGCTGCAGTGCCCTCTGCTGGTTGTTCAGGGGAGTGTGTAGGTCACATTTATTTGTGCATTTGGTTTGTGGGAGGAATGTCTCATCGACACAAAAGCAAAAAAGCAATTCACATATGCAAATTCAATACAAATACAAAATCAAGCATATTTATATTCAAATCTCAAAAATATATTTACAAATACACGTATATTTATACAAATTCTTGATTTATTTGTACGTCACATTTTTATATTTATACATTTTATTTGTATATATTTTCAAATCTCAAAAATATATTTACAAATACACGTATATTTATACAAATTCTTGATTTATTTGTACGTCACATTTTTATATTTATAAATTTTATTTGTATATATTTTCAAATCTCAAAAATATATTTACAAATACGTGTTTATTTATACAAATTATTAATTTATTTGTATATCACATTTGTATTTGTATATTTATTAATATATGCATATGTATTAATATCATATTTATATATATATAAGTTGATGTGAGACAATTCTACTTCCATCCAGATTTGTGTGTGCGTACAGAAAAGCGCAACACAGACACACAGTTTTTTTATACACACACTCAAATCAACACACAGATTACAACACGGACAGACAGATTGTTTTTACACAATCACAAATCTAAACACCGATTGTAACACATATGCAGATTTTTTTTTTTTTACAGACTCAACTCTAAACACTGATACACAAATTAGAACCCCAACATACGGATCTGATTACACGCACACAGATTGAGATTGGCATTTGCAAAATGTTTTGCTACAATAACACTTTGATAATTTGTCGCAATCAAACAAAAAAGCTGCAATAAGAGTATTTTTCCTTTAGGAGATTTCCTCCCTCACCTTAAAGAAGGACACGGACGGGCTGCTGATGATGGAGATGGGGAGGAAGAAGGTGCCCTTTGACCCGAGAAAGCCATTCACTGCTGTTATGACAGGTGAGTCAGCATGCAGGGTGAATTCCTGTCGTTGTTTCCATCTCTTTATGCGTGCTTGTTTTACGTGCAAAGGCGGTCTCCTGTACGCCGCCACCTCTATCAACTTCCGCGGGACAGAATTCGACATCACCCGGGCAACGGGGCCGGAGCAGAAACAGATCCGAAGCGAGCAAAAAGTTCACTGGCTGGACGGTGAGGCGTCCACACAATCAGATGTGCGTGCTTGCAGAAAGTGATCATGCTGATGCGAGTCTGGTGCTCTAAAGAACCCGAATTTGTGAGCTCGGCTGTCGTGGAGCTATCGACCGACGACAACGTGACGGGAGAGGACGACAGGATCTACTTCTTTTTCAATGAGGTCGCCATGGAGTACAACTTCTATTCCAAAGTGAGAGTGCCCAGAGTGGCACGAGTGTGCAGGGTGAGGAGCCAACGTGTAATTGATTACTGATTGATGGGAAGCGGTTTCTGGATGGGCGTTTTGTTCCTGCTTTCAGTCTGACGTGGGGGGGCTGAGGACGCTGCAGCAACACTGGACCACCTTCCTCAAGGCGGAGCTGGTGTGCGAGGACAAACTCAGGCATCAGCGCTATGACATCCTGCTGGACGTTTTCACTCTTCGGCACAATGTCCAAGAAGCCGGCAGCACGCACTTTTACGGCCTTTTCACTACGCAGTGGTAAGCATCCTCAGTGATCATCATCATTAATGCGGGTATATATGTACCAGCCAGGTCACCTAGCAAGGCTGAAAAAGGTCCTAACAAGATGCCTTGAGAATGTAAAGCCCTGGCTGCAAAAAATAACATTACACTCAACTTGCAAAAAAACTGTGCTTCTCATTTCAAAAAGAGAGCTTAGTGCAAATGGCAAGTTTTCGGCTTTTAGAAACACTAGAAGAAATCCAAAATATAAATTGTGATAGTAACTGTTTCATTTTTAGATCAAGCAGAGTGAGAAAATTATCGAATCAATACATTTTAAGGATATAATTATGGAATCACCCTGTAAATGTTAGTTTCCAAAGCTAACACCTGCATCATATCAAATCTGTTCATTAGTCTGCAGTTAAAAAGGATTGTTTACACCTTGGAGAGCTGTTGCACCAGGTGGATTGACATGAATCATGGCTCCAACACGAGATGTCAAATGAAACAAAGGAGAGAATTATCAAACTTCTTCAAGAAGGGAAATCATCAAGCAATGTTGCAAAAGATCAGTCAGCTGGGCCTAAAATCTGGACCAAGTGCAAGGTTGTAAAAGGCAAGCATTCTGGTAGACCGAGGAAAACATCAAATCGTCAAGACAGACAACTTTAAGCAATATGTCTTGAAAACAGAAAATACACAGCAAAACAAACGAAGAACAAATGGGCGGAAACTGGAGTCACCGTTTGTGACCGAACTGTAAGGAAACACTGAAAGGAAATGGGATTTAAATACAGAAAAGCTAAACAAAAGCTAGAAAAAAACAAGTTTACAATGGGATAAGAGAAATAAATCATGCACTATGGAGGACTTGATGAAAGTCATATTTTAGTGGTAAATCACAAATTTACATTGGGCAAGGTGATGATGCTGGAACTTTTGTTGGGTGCCGTGCCAATGAGATTTATGAGGACGACTGCCTGAAGAAAACATGAATATTTCAACAATCATTGATGATATGGGGCTGCTTGTTAGGTAATTGCACTGCTGTCATTTCATTTTCAATAATTGCACACGTTTACATTGACGTTTTGGACAATTTTCTTATTCCATCAATCGAAAGGATGTTTTGGGATTATGATATAATATATGAAGATGATAATGCATCCCGCTAAAGGGGAAACACTGTATGAAAAAATAACATTCCTTGAAGAAAGATACATAAGATCAATGTCATGGCATGCAAATAGTCTGGATCTCAATCCAATAGAAAATGTGTGGTGGAAATTTAAGAAAATTGTCCTTGACAAGACTCCAATCTTTAAAGCTGATCTGACAACCGCAATAAAGAGAAAGTTGGAGCAAGATTGATTAAGAGTTCAGTTTGTCACTCGTTAAGTCCATGCATCAGAGAGTGCAAGTGGTGTGTTGTAGTGTTTTTAGTGATTATATAATTATTTTTTCTAAATTGAGTGATTACATATTTTTTTTACTCTGCTTGATCTGAATATAAAACTGTTGCTGACTACCACAATTTTCTTGATTTATTTTTGTGTTTCTTAAAACCGGAAAGTTGTCATTTGAAATGACTACAGTTTTGTGTTATATCTGTTGTGTACTTTTTTTCTACAAAAGTAGGATAAGATTAGATTGTGTTATTTTAGTATATTGATTGATTGTATGGTGGATTAGAGTATGTTATATATTTAAAAGCCCAGCTAGGAACAAGTGTTGGCAATTAGCATCAGTTAGAATCTCTCTACACAGCACATCAGTTGAATTCATTGTACTCTAACCAAACAGTTCACTTAGCTCAAATTGGTCATCCAATCAAATATGTTCAGTGCTGCAAACGGTGATTAAAGCTTTAAAAAGTACTATGTGAAAATGTGGTTCTTTCAAATGTCCAGGACCTTCAGTTTTCGAGGTTCAAGTGTACAGTTCCTGACTCCGGAGCACAGTTTCAATTGTTTCTTCCTACTTGTTTCCTAGGGAGCCTGAGCAGTCAGCAGTGTGTGTTTTCAGTGTGGCCGACATCATCAGAATAATGAATGGCCCATTTAAAAAGCGCATTGACAAAACAGACACACCCACACCTGTGGGCTCGCCAAGGCCTGGCCAGGTACTAAACTATTACTGTAAAGTTGTTTGAAAAGGCATGCATCTTTAAAAGGGAACTGCACTGTTTTTTGGAATATTATCTATCATTCACAATCATTTATGTGAGACTACAGCACGTATGTATTTTACTCTGTTATGGATTCTAATTCGTAAATAAATGCTAGCAAGAGTCAGCTAACTTTCAAGGTAATGGGATTCACTCTATTCTGCCTATAAAGCACTCTAAAAACATGCAAAAACCTCCATTAATGTTTTTTATATACACGCTAAGTAAATATCTATTGCCTAAACAGGCACATTCATCACAACATTTAATATTTACATATTTTGCTCATTTTAAGCATACAACGACAAATTAATTTCACAGACGCATCACAACGTTTGCTATTTCCTTCAACAACTACAACTACTACTACTTATGGCAGACTTAATGAGCGACAACAATGACTACTTTGGGATGGATGATGGTCCAAAACCTTATATTTTTTACGCGATTATAAGGAGGATGAGCTACAAATTTTAGAAGCTGAGTGACAAGCAGATCCAGCAAGTAGCACTGTTGGTAAATGCGAAATAAGAAATGCGAACATAATAAAACAATCACTTACTGTACAATGTCTACTCTTATTGGGATGGCAACTGATGGGATGTTTATATCCTTCCGTTCAGATGAAGAATGAATCGTAATTTTTTTACTAAAGCTGCATGATTAATCGACATTGTTTTAATTAGTTCGATAAACAACCAAAGAGGCTGAGCTTTTGTTATTGTTTTTTTTTGCCGTCACCAGCATTTGAGTGATGGACATGTTCGCCAATCAGAATTGTTGAGCCTCACATTTGTTCGTCTCTCGCTTTAAACAGGGAGAAAGAAGTCTCACTCTGTGCAACAGTAGCATTAACTGAACACAGTGAGCCCTCTTTTCAGTCGTTCGCAATCTTTTGCTCTACACACACAGGAAGCGCGTACAGACAGCTTCCCTACCCGCCACTGAAAAGTGCCGCAAAGTAAAAACAATTACGAAGAAACAAATATGATTACAAAGCATTTGCGGTGATATTTCAGTTTCAAATAGGACGGGCAATATACGCCCATCAACACAGACGAACGAGCCAGAATGCCGTGATCACGTCCAATTTAGTTTTTCCAACTGGAAAAAAAAAATGCACTTTAAGATATTCAATATTTATTTAAGTAAAATTTTTGCTTACAGAAATGAGTCCCATTTTATTTTTTGTTTATTTATTTAGGATAACGTTATTTACCTTCTAATTACAGTACAATGGTAAACAATTCTACAGTAATGATAAATAAAAGTGTATATCCTTTTAAATGGTTACTTGCATTATTATTCTTATATATCTATTGTATTATATATTATGATTATAATCATAAATAATACAGTTTTTATTGGTTATTTATTCAATTTCAGACCATGAAGTAGACAAAAGCTCTGACTCTGCCTACAGAAAGTCAAATATCTTTTAAAGTAAATGATTGCATGTTCTATGTTTGGCACCTTGGGACAAGAATATGTTGACTGACAGTCTGAAAGTAACATGTCTTCCTTCACTCTTAATTTTATGCATTTTTATGTATAAATGATAAAAATTGCAGTTAGGTTTTCCTCTTGCAGGTAAAAAAAAAAAAAAGGAACACAAAAAAATGTGGACTTTTTGTGTCTTTCTTGCTAGCTACGGGTGTAAGTTGAATGTCAAAGTTAACAAACTTCTCAGTTTATAGCTACAACCTTCTACTATAAAAGTGAGAAGCATGATTTAGTATATACAATTAACTTTCTCAAACTTAGAGGCGATGTGATCGCGTCGCTGCTAAAAGTAGTTCCTCTGCGTTAGCGATTATAGTAATATTATCGCTAATACTTGGTTCATATGCAGGTCATACATGTAAATGCAGTATTGTTTGCGGTATTTGGATGTTTTTTTTTAGAAAGCTTTATGTCGCGGTAGCTGACTCCCATAAGCTTCAATGTTAGCAACCCCGTCCTTGCTGTATATTACAAGTTAGAATGCATTGGAAAAAAAAGACAGTTGTGTTCCTGTCTTATGCAAGGATTGTGAATGATAGGCAAAATTCCCCTTCAAATGTCTCACCGACTCCTTTTTCCTTCCCCTGTGCAATGCTTGAAGTGCCTGAACAACGCTCTGAAGGCTGAGGGCTTTGACTCGTCCCTGAAGATCCCAGACAACTTGTTGGCATACGTGAGGAATCACCCCCT
Source organism: Nerophis lumbriciformis (assembly GCF_033978685.3). Taxonomy (NCBI): domain Eukaryota; kingdom Metazoa; phylum Chordata; class Actinopteri; order Syngnathiformes; family Syngnathidae; genus Nerophis; species Nerophis lumbriciformis. The sequence continues at coordinate 44,723,979 of NC_084552.2, forward strand.
CATGCAGCAAGGTGTGAATGCTGCACCCTTACTCGTCAGGAAGGGAGTCAAGTACACCAAACTGGCTGTCACACTCATGGGCCACCCACAGGGTCAAAGAGGAGCATTGCTACACCTTGGAACAGGTGAAAGATTTCCTCCATTTTTTTGACACACCTACTATGTCTTTGTCGTACTTGTCTTGTCTATGGGTAATGAATATATTAGATACACTCCAAGGATGTTCAATCCACTTTCAAAATGTGTTCGTTGTGTTGTTGCAGACTACGGCGAGCTCCACCAGGTGGCAATAATGGGCGAGAACGCCACATTACTGAGGGAGATTCCTTTATTTGATACAAAAGAGCCTGTCAACAATATTTTCCTGCACCAAGTGAGTACCATGTAGTTTCTCACATTGCATGTTGAGATGTACTGTGTCACTAAGTGGTCTACTGTGTTTGTTAGGGCTGGGCTCTGGTGGGCAGCCCCCGATCTCTCGCTCGTATCCAGTCTGAAGAGTGCATGCTCTATTTGAGCTGCAAATTGTGTGCCAGAGTCAGACAACTGGGCTGTCAATGGGACGCAAGCAAGGGAAGCTGCACGTCCTCGGCGGCGCCGTTGTAAGTACTGACATTGGTGTCCAGCTGTCTCGTAAAGGTAAATATCAACTACAACTTCTGTGTGTGCGTGTGTGCGTGTGTGTGTGTGTATGTGTGTGTGTGTGTGTGTGTGTGTGTGTGTGTGTGTGTGTGTGTGTGTGTGTGTGTGTGTGTGTGTGTGTGTGTGTGTGTGTGTGTGTGTGTGTGTGTGTGTGTGTGTGTGTGTGTGTGTGTTCAGGCCGAGCAGTGGGGATGTAATAGAAGATGCCCTGAGGAAATGTGATGTCCAGGAAGGTGAGTGTATATGAATATATATTGGCAAATACATAATTGGGTCCAAATGTAAAGGCACACACCTTAGTTGCCCCTGAATTTTAATTACCGTATTTTTCGGATTATAAATAGTAGTTTTTTTCATAGTTTGGCCGGGGGTGCGACTTGTACTCCGGAGCGACTTATGTGTGAAATTATTAACACATTACCGTAAAATATCAAATAATATTATTTATCTCATTCGCGTAAGAGACGAAGCAAATGTCCGCAATCGTCACACACACGTCAGCAATCGTCACACACGAATAAGAATTCGGCGGGGGCGGGTCATGGCAAAAGTGCATTGTGGGTCATGGGATGCTAACTGCTGCTACATTCGTAGCTATTAAAATGGATTATTTCAACATTGGCGGTAACTTATAAAAACTGAGAAGGGCTGAACTAAAATGGCACCGAAAAGGAAATCATATACTGCAGATTACAAGCCGGACGTAGTGAAATATGCAGCAGAAAACGGCGATCGAGCAGCAGAAAGAAAGGAAACGGCGCATACCAGAGTAGACACCGGGGAGGAAGATTTCGTCGGATTTAGCGATCGGGAGTGACAGATTGTTTGGTAAACGTATAACATGTTCTATATGTTATAGTTATTTGAATGACTCTTGCCGTGATGTGTTGCGTTAACATACCAGGCACGTTCTCAGTTGGTTATTTATGCATCATATAACGTACACTTATTCAGCCTGTTGTTCACTATTCTTTATTTATTTTAAATTGCCTTTCAAATGTCTATTCTTGGTGTTGGATTTTATCAAATAAATTTCCCCCAAAAATGCGACTTATACTCCAGTGCGACGTATATATGTTTTTTTCCTTCTTTATTGTGCATTTTCGACCGGAGCAACTTATACTCCGAAAAATACAAAACATTTCAGACTTCACATTGTATGCTGCCCTGCGATGAGGTGGCGACTTGTCCAGGGTGTACACTGCCTTCCGCCCGATTGTAGCTGAGATAGGCACCAGCGCCCCCCGCGACCCCGAAGGGATTAAGCGGTAGAAAATGGATGGATGGACATTGTATGCTTCCAACATTTAGTTTAACTCTCTGGTGTCCAAAACCGTGTATCCACGGTCTAATCCAGGGGTCCAAAAACTACCGCTCACGTCTGGGAAGTCCCAAGTTAAAAAAACGTTTAAAAAAAAAAATTTTTTTAATTAGTATTTTTTTAAATCTGACATTTTTAATCCATTTTCTACCACTTGTTACTCTCGGGGTCTCCTAGCCGCTCAGGCAAATCATATTGTCTAAAAATGCATTTTCCCATCAATAACGTGACATCAGCGTGCCGCCGTGTCGCGCGAGCACGCGGCAAGTGCGCGCTCTTTCAGTCAATTAGTGCACGAGAAATATATATATATATATATATATATATATATATATATATATATATATACATATATATATATAACATGCAAACAGTTCTGCAGAGTAGTTATAGCAACCTAGTTATTGCTTACTGTTACAGGCAGATATATTTGAATATCGTCTGCGAAACAGTGAAAAGAGACATTGTGCTTTTTAAAAAAGCCGCACCCAGGGGAAGCATGTATAAAGAAAAGAGGGCAGGCGCCAAAATTGAACCTTGGGGCACACCATACATAAGGGCAGACTCAGAGGAGGAGTACTGACAAAACTCCAGCTGGTCAAAAATGACTGAAACCATTCTAGATCTGTACCGTTAATACTCACACAACACTCAAGGCAAGTTAAACGATTTCTATTAACTAACTCAAAAACATATATCAGCCCTCAAACTATGTTTGAAGAAAGAAACATAGTAAAGTTGCATGTTTTATTCCACACACATAAATAACACAAAACACAAACTATATTATTTACTGCAAAAACTGACATCTAAGTAAGATTAAATATCTCAAATAAGGGTGATATTTGCTTATTTTCTCTCTGATAAGATAATTATTCTCACTAAGCAGATTTTATGCTAGATAGTTTTACTTGTTTTAAGGGTTTTGGTCCTAAATTATCACAGTAAGATATTACATCTTGTTGCTGAGATTTTATGACTTATATTGAGTAAAACATGCTTGAAACTAGAATATCAACTGTTGCAAAGCCGTGTCATCCACACTCACAAGTATAAAACTACTTTTTTTAAAGTAATAATTTCTTATTTCAAGCATGAAAGAAAAAAATCATGATTTTGACACAATTGTGTCTCATAATTAAAACAAATGACAGCCAAATTGACTTTGCTGTTTTATTTTCAATGAAACAATATAAAATACGTACTCTTATAGTAGTACAGTTGGCACAGTACAGCAAACTGACAGTTAATATTTAAACATTTAACATTTGGCATTTCAAACTATTTTGAACAGAAATAGTTCATGCACATTCAGATAAATTCTTCAAAATTACAATTAAAAATTTTTTGGCCGGGGTCCGGGCTGTATAAATGCGTACTAATTGACTGAAAGAGCACGCACTTGGCATGATGATGTCATGTTATCGATGGAAAAATGCATTTTTAGACCATATGATTTGCCTGAGCGGCTAGGAGACCCCGAGAGTAACAAGCGGTTGCCTTGTTGCCTTCCATTAAGAACAATAAATTAGTTTTTAGTATAAGTTTGCTGGTTTCGAGAAATGTAATGCCGAGCACATATCATTATGTCAAGATAATGGCACTAGCATTTACTTAATTTAAGAATATTTTTCAACATATTGAGCAAAAAGGTCTCTCTTTTTTTTCTATCAAGAAAAGTGCACTTGTTATTAGTGAGAATATACTTATTTTAAGGTATTTTTGGGTTCATCGAGGTTAGCTAATTTTACTTGTTTTGGAAAGTCTTGACAAGCCAAATTTTCTTGTTCTATTGGCAGATAATTTTGCTTAGTTCAAATAAAATACCCCTCATTTTTTGTATTTTTTTGTCTTGTTTTTGAACACTGACTTTGTGCAGTGTTTTGTTTACAACATCCAGTCAGATGTGTACAGTAAATGTACGAAATGTACAAAAATATACATATTTGCAAAGAACAAGTTGCATTACACAATGTATATAAAACCAGCGTCATTAGCTGTGCTCTTAAAAAACAACATCATAGATTTAACTGATCTGCGATTATGGACAGATCTAATACATTGGATTTAACTTGAAAAATCCTCTGTTAAAGACAGCCCTATACAGTACTAAAAAATGTCAAAGTTGTGTTAAAGTAAATAAAATAAAAAGAGACTATTGCTACCCGAGGTTTTTTTAAGCCAGAATCCGTGATTGATGCCATTGTGAGGGCAGTTGTAGCCGCTTTTCTTTGGACATAAACACCGCGGTTGCTGTTTGTTGTTTCGTTGCGATGAAGGAGGGCAGCTGCAGGTGGTGCATGGAAGCCAGTTTGTGGTTTGTGTGGAGTCCTTCCTGTTCTTCCAAGTTGGTTGCATTGTCACGGCACCAACCCTGTGGTTTTGGTCTATAAAAGTTCAAGTTAAAGTACCACTGATAGTCACACACACACACACACACACACTAGGTGTGGTGAAATTACCCTCTGCATTTGACCCATCCCCTTGTTCCACCCCCTGGGAGGTGCGGGGAGCTGTGAGCAGTAGCAGTGGCCATGCTCGGGAATCATTTTGGTGATTTAACCCCCAATTCCAACCCTTGATGCTTAGTGCCAATCAGGGAGGTAATGGGTCCCATTTTTATAGTCTTTGGTATGACTCGGGGTTTGAACTCATGACCTACCAATCTCAGGGCGGACACTCTAACCACAAGGCCACTGAGCAGGGTGGTTGGGGCTCCCAGTCGGTGACAGTTGTTGAGAAGCTTTTCTCTCAAAAGACAAATATTATCACGTTTGAATCTTGCAAGATCTTGTGACACCCCTTGTTAATACGTTGTGTCAAAATGAAAACAATCTGAGGTTGTATTGAAAAAGGAAGACCGACCAAGGCAATATACATGTTTTATAAGGTGTGACACAGAAGTACATAAAACCGCAAAATCTTACCTGAGGTCCAAAAAGTAGACCACAAAGCCTTTTTCTAGTCCCATGATACTTTTAGTCCGTATAGTACATATTTATTTCCCTGAAGACTCACCCTCCTCCCCTTCTCTTTCTGTTGCCCAGAGCGTTGTTCCCCACCCATCAAGGAACTGCGCGTTTCCCTGGGTCTGCATCTCCTCTTGCCATGCGCCCAGCTGTCCCCCAGGCCATGTAGTTGGGAGAAACCGCCTCACAGTCTCACCAAGCAGCGTCACCCTGACCTGGAAGTGACCGTCACCGAGGACAGTCTGGGAAGTTACGTCTGCACATGCCAGGTATGGAGGAGAGTATTTGTCCTCGGTTCACAATTTGGCTTCATTATCGTCTCCTTCTCCTGATACAGGAAGGACAGGTCCATGACCCCACCCCTTGCCGTAGGGCAGCCTATCAGTTGACGCGAGAGGACCCCAGCACTGCAGGAGCAGTGGGGGGCTGCACTCGCCACGTGGTGGCCTTCTACGTCCTCTTCTTCTTCGGGGGTTTGGCATTTGGGGTGATGCTTATCCACTTTGTCAGATGCCGCCACTCGAGTGGCTCGCCTCCGGGGAAGGGGCGGGACTTGCTGGGCTCCGCTGCGACCCCACAGTTGCCGTGCAGCACCAGCCTTCTCCACGAGGGCTTCAGGCTGGCTGAAAAACGCAATGGGATGACGGCCCCGACCGCCGGGAATGGCAGTCACCATGGCAACAGTGTTAGTGGCACAGCGGCCTGCAACAAAGCCAGAAACGGGGGCGGAAAGGCCTTATATGCCAACTATAACATTTTATCAGTGGACGTTCTGGACGGACAAACTGCGAGAAAAGAGGAAGGAAAGAGGGAGTTTGTAGAGGGGATGGAGATGGACGAGGGCTTGGGGGAAGGGATAACGGGACTAGAGGAAGAGCTTTCCAGAATTCCCATGTTTAAATCAGCAGCACCCCTCGCTCCGTGTGAAGAAAGCTCTATTTGATGTTAGCATCTTTGCCCTCGTGGAAGCCATTAGGAGCAGAAATGGTGCCCACAGCGTTGTCACTGCCTTTGGACGGTGTCCCAGAGATAATATCGATACGCACTTCCTCTAAGAAGACGACACCAAAGAAAAGTGGGAGGTATGTCGTACGTTTCTACAGTCTGTGAATGCAGACCTGGGCGTGAGCATCATGTGCAATCAGAGTAGGACGAGAAGAAGGAGACAAAAGTTCACCGTCTTTCCTCATGGCGCTCTCATCCTTTCCGCCAAACAGCACTGACATATTTGGCATCTCTCGATCCCAAAAGGCAACAACGAACTGCAAAGCCATAGACTGAGCTGGTCGCTCTTTGTCGTCAGACCAGTCGAACGTGACCAGGACCGGGTTCTTCCTCGGCCTGCTGAATTTTGCGTCCTTGTGGAAGCGGAGCAAAATCCACCCCCCACCCGCCCTTGTTCCCTTTATGTTATTGTTTTGTCTTGTGTTTTCTAATAAATCATATAATATTTCCAAATCCGAAGAGAAGTTGCATGTGAACAACAAACAATATAATCTGTTCTTTCTGTCAACATCCATTAGTTCTTAGTGCTGTCCCAAAGATCCGATTCAAGCATTCAGGAATTATCTACAGCAGTGGTTCTCAATTTTTTTTCACCAAGTAGCACCTCTGAAAAAACTCGGCTCTCCAAGTACCACCATAACGACCAACATTAAAATACAGTAGCGTAGTAGGCCTAAGTATTCATTAAAAATACGGCAGATGTTTTATTTTACAAAAATATTTAATATTTATAGCCACTGTAACATTAAACACAGTTTGAACAGTAACACTGTGTTTGAATATTGAACAATAAAACACTGTACTTAAATAATTAATCAAATCTTTGGCGTACAACTAGATGGAGCCCGCGTAGCACTGGTGGTCTGCGTAGCACAGTTTGATCTGCAGTATGAAGATGTGAACTAAATTAGAATGACTAAGGTCTGTGCTCTAGGGTCCACCATTGTTGAGCAAAGAAGACTCGGCCTTTACTGTGTGTCGTGAGCAAAAAGAGAGGTTGTCCTTCTTGTAGTGCTTGTAAAACTTCCTTCTGTACCCCAGGGGCACTCTTTTAAATCAGGGGGTCTTGAAAGTTTTCCAGACCAAGGAGCCCCAAACTGATGAAGAGATGGAGCGGGGACCCCTACTTATATATCCCGTATAAAATTGTGTTTTGGAATAAAACTGATCCTAAAGGTACCTTGTTATTGTGCAATATTAAGATATTCAAATAATAAAATATAGTTCCGCTAATAGCTAGTTGGCAACAAGAGCTCTAATCGCTAGTTGGTAGCTAGCGCCGCTAGTCGCTAGTTTGCAAATGAAGCGCTAATAGCTCGCAATCGTACATGGTAATATTATTATGATAATAATTCATGTTTTTATTTCAAACGTGCAAGGTAAAATGAGTAGGGTGGCCATGTCACTGCCATGTATAAACCAATCTTATTGTGTATTTAGATGCATTTAAATTTGTGGATAAATTACAGGTGGAATATAAAAATATATACTTAAAAAAAAAAAGTCTAAACTAAGAATCTCATGACTCCCTGCAGTACCTCTGCGGAACCCCCAACCAAGGTTAAACTGGGTGTCTTTTTCAGCACTGGAGCTAATGAAGATGCAGCAGGGTAAGTAAGAGTAGAGTTACTTTAGAGCAAGGGTGCCCAAACTTTTTGACTCGGGGGCCGTATATATATATATATATATATATATATATATATATATATATATATACATCCATCCATCCATTTTCTACCGCTTGTCTCTTTTGGGTCGTGAGGCGGGGCCTCACCTGCCATCATGGAAAGAAAAAAAATGTAAAAAGAAAAAAATTTAATTAAATTGTTATATGTATCCAGTGATTATACTATAAAGTTATTTTCCATTTAACTTCACCAGTTTTAGATTATTTTTATTAAAAATCGCTGAATTTTCACATTTGCCGTTCTAATACTGAGAAGAGACGGTGCGGTGAACAGCAGCCAGTTGAGGCACGTCACTCAGTGCTGCAACATGGATTGCGCAATGACTCGGCTAACTGCTGGCCCGCTGTGCAGTGAGACTGTATTGCTATATGAACAATATTATACATTCCCATAGTTTAGTTAGCTGAGGTATATAATGTACAGTGTATTTTGTCAACAACTGTATGTGTGTAAAGTATTTCTTGTGCTGAGCGATCATAAAACGGCTGCAAAAGACGCACTGGCTGAGGCTCGCCTCCTGCACCCCCGCCGTAGAATTGTTATATCAACTAAAGCCCACACTTAAACTTTCCACGTGCAAGATCGAATCTATTTAAAAAAATTATTTCATAAGAAGCCAAAAAGTGCAAAAACAATAATGTTTGTGTTGGAGGAGTTGTGAATGACTGCAGGGACACAACATTAGATACACCTGCAGACTGCAGGTGTACCTAATTCACAACTCCTCCAACACGAACATTATTGTTTTTGCACTTTTTGGCTTCTTATTAAATAACTTTTGTAACCTATTTTCATGGGTTTTCCTCTTTGTGATGTTAAGTTCCTGTTATGCGCTGTTATACAGTATATGCCTTGAGCTCTTATTTTGAAGGCGCTAAGAGCGGAAGTGATGTCACGTTGCGGAGGTTTTTGAAAGAAGGTAAATAAAGTGGTCCTCGTGTAAACTGGAGCCTCCGTGTTTGTTATTTTGTAGTTTCATACAGTATAGGCGACATTTATAAACCCTCGGTTACACTTTTTTAAATAGATTCAATCTTGCACGTGGAATGTTTAAGTGAGGGCTTTAGTTGCGGCGCATGGACTTAATTTCTAAGTAAAGGTAAGACCATAATAACGTTTTTTTTTAATTAAATGTGCTGTTTTGTGTGCTACAGTTTGTATGTGTAAAGTTAAAGTTAAGTTAAAGTACCAATGATTGTCACACACACACTAGGTGTAATGAAATTTGTCCTCTGCATTTGACCCATCCCCTTGATCACCCCCTGGGAGGTGAGGGGAGCAGTGGGCAGCAGCGGCGCCGCGCCTGGGAATCATTTTTGGTGATTTAACCCCCAATTCCAACCCTTGATGCTGAGTGCCAAGCAGGGAAGAGCTTTTAAACATAACCCGTTAACTGCTGCCAATCAAATGGTGAATAAGATTCTCTTTAGGGTTCATATGTTTGTAAATCTGACTGTGATCAAGTCAGTGCCTCACCAGCCATCAACCTCGCCGCACGTCACTGATATATATATATATATATATATATATATATATATATATATATATATATATATATATATATATATATATATATATATTAATGCATTTCTAGACAATGTGATTTGCCTGAGCGACTAGGATACACCGAGAGTAACAAGCGGTAGAAATTGGATTAGAAAGGACAGATTTAAAAAAAAATAAAAAAAATTTAACTTGGGACTTTTGGCAGGCCTGATCCGGCCCACTGAACCACAGTTTGGGGCCCCCTGCTTCAGAGTAATATGACTCAAGTAAAAGGACAAAGTAGTCATCCAAATAATTACTATAGGAAGAGTTAGTATTCTATGGAAAATGTACTTTTTAAGTAACTGGTGAGTTACTTCTGATTCTCTTTTTAATGGTTCTTGGACTACAGCGGTGGTTTGTAGTGTGTGCTCGCGTGCAAAACATAAAAAAGGTTCACAACAGGTCTATTCAACTGGCGGCTCGCCAAAGATTTTAATTTGGCCCGCCAAACATTGCCCAGAGGCTTGATGAAACCATTAAAACGAGGGTTGATCCTGTATGCAGTACTCCCGCCACCCCGCAGGGGGAAACACTTAATGTGTCACAGTGAAGCAGCAGTGGGGTGAGTAGAAGAAGACTACTCACCCCACCCTGGAAATCAAATAAAAAATAAAAAAAGAAGCAAAAATCGGACTTTTAACAACGACTGGACAACAAAATATGAATGTTCTACACCGAGTAAGTGCTCGAGTCATTGTTTTCTGGCGGAACTTAAGCGACGGACATACTGATCCAGACAAGCAGTTACAATGGTGGAAATCTCAGCGTGTAAGCTTCATCACGAAACTTGGTCAAACATTTGTAAGTAGATAGTATTTGTACATAAATGTTATGTTTGTTTTGTATTGAAATTGCTGACTTCGTGATGTTATTCGTACTTGTGGTTTTTGTTTGAGAGGAACATCAAACGTCTTTTAATACACGTAGTGCTACATTTGACCAGTAGAGGGCGACAACGGTAATAGTGATAAGTCGCATACAACGTTTCGTGTGTGAATGTTGTGTAATTTCTTTATATGTGTAAACATTTGTAGTTTATTGTGTGAATATATTAACGCTGAACCTAATTTATTTAAGTAAAATACACAATTTACATTATTTATCTATAAATATTTATCTATATCCAACATTATCATTATGTTGTATATAGAGAACATTCAAACCCTTTGTTTATTTAATCAAAAATACTAAAATTCAACAATATAGTGAATTTGCAAACCGCTAAAATTACGCACAAAGCCAATTTTAACTTGCTACCCAAGAATGTACAACAATTCTCAACAAAAGAGAAGAAATACAACCTTCGGGGAAATTTCAACTTAAAACATGTGTATGCACATCCATCCATTTTCTACTGCTTGTCCCTCTCAGGTTTGCAGGGGGTGCTTGAGCCTATCCCAGCTGCATTCGGGCAGAAGGCGGGGTACAACCTGGACAAGTCGCCACCTGATCGCAGGGCCAACACAGATAGACAGACAACATTCACACTCACATCCACACACTAAGGCCAATTTAGAGGTGGGAGGAAATCGGAGTACCCGAAGGAAACCCACGCAGTCACGGGGAGAACATGCAAACTCCACACAGAAACCCAGGACCTTCTTATTGTGAGGCACACACACTAACCCCTGGACTCTAGAGCAGTGGAGACGCATTTTTCCATCTGGCAATCTGATGGATGAGTCTGGGTTTGGAGGTTGCCAGGAGAACGGTACATTTCAGACTGCCTTGTGCCGAGTGTGAAATTTGGTGGAGAAAGAATTTTGTTGTGGGGTTGTTTTCAGGAGTTGGGCTTGGACCCTTAGTTCCAGTGAAAGGAACTTTGAATGCTCCAGGATACCAAAACATTTTGGACAATTCCATGCTCCCAACCTTGTGGGAACAGTTTGGAGCGGGCCCCTTCCTCTTCCAACATGTCTGCGCACCAGTGCACAGAGCAAGGTCCATAAAGACATGGATGACAGAGTATGGTGTGGATAAACTTGACTGGCCTGCACAGAGTCCTGACCTAAACCTGAGAGAACACCTTTGGGATTAATTAGAACGGAGACTGAGAGCCAGGCCTTCTCGACCAACATCAGTGTGTGACCTCATCAATGCGCTTTTGGAAGAATTGTCGAAAATTCCTATAAACACACTCCGCAACCTTGTGGACAGCTTTCCCAGAAGAGTTGAAGCTTTAATAGCTGCAAAAGGTGGATCGACATCATATTGAAGTCTATGGGTTAGGAATGGGATGGCACTTCAAGTTCATATGTGAGTCAAGGCAGGTGGCCAAATACTTGATTATTCTGGTTAAAAAGTGCTAGTTTAAAGGGGAACATTATCACAATTTCAGAAGGGTTAAAACCATTAAAAATCAGTTCCCAGTGGCTTATTTTATGAAGTTTTTTTCAAAATTTTACCCATCACGCAATATCCGTTAAAAAAGCTTCAAAGTTTTCCTGTGACGTCACATAGTGATGCCAACACAAACAAACATGGCGGAAAGAACAGCAAGCTATAGCGACATTAGCTCGGATTCAGACTCGGATTTCAGCGGCTTAAGCGATTCAACAGATTACGCATGTATTGAAATGGATGGTTGTAGTGTGGAGGCAGGTAGTGAAAACGAAATTGAAGAAGAAACTGAAGCTATTGAGCCATATTGGTTTGAACCGTATGCAAGCGAAACCGACGAAAACGACACGACAGCCAGCGACACAGGAGAAAGCGAGGACAAATTCGGCGATCGCCTTCTAACCAACGATTGGTATGTGTTTGTTTGGCATTAAAGGAAACTAACAACTATGAACTAGGTTTACAGCATATGAAATACATTTGGCAACAACATGCACTTTAAGAGTGCAGACAGCCCAATTTTCATCAATTAATATATTCTGTAGACATACCCTCATCCGCTATCTTTTCCTGAAAGCTGATCTGTCCAGTTTTGGAGTTGATGTCAGCAGGCCAGGGAAGCTAGGGTCAATATTCTTCTCTTGATCATCTTCGGTGGCATAAGGGACGGTGTGAGCCAAGACATCCAGGGGGTTTAGCTCGCTCGTCTGCGGGAACAAACTGCCGCCATTGCTTGCCGTGCTACCGAGGTCTTTTGTCCCTGAATTGCTCACACACTCCGGCAGATTCAATGGGGGTCTGGCGGCAGATTTCTTTGACTTTATCGTTGGAAATGCATCTGCTTTGAGTGTCGCAGGATATCCACACATTCTTGCCATCTCTGTCGTAGCATAGCTTTCGTCGGTAAAGTGTGCGGAACAAACGTCCAATTTCTTGCCACTTTCGCATCTTTGGGCCACTGGTGCAACTTGAATCCGTCCCTGTTCGTGTTGTTACACCCTCCGACAACACACCGACGAGGCATGATGTCTCCAAGGTACGGAAAACAGTCGAAAAAACGGAAAATAACATAGCTGATTTGATTCGGTGTTTGTAATGTGTTTGAAAAAAATGGCGGATTGCTTCCCGATGAGCGAATAATAGAAAGGCGTTTAATTCGCCAAAATTCACCCATTTAGAGTTTGGAAATCGGTTAAAAAAATATATGGTCTTTTTTCTGCAACATCAAGGTATATATTGACACTTACATAGGTCTGGTGATAATGTTCCCCTTTAAACATATTCGTAAATCATTTATGAAAGTGTGAAAATAACTGATTAGGATTATTACATTTTGGTGGAAGACTGTGTTCCATGTTCTAAAAGAGGGCTCTGCCTCTATTGTGTGTTGTTGAGTAAAAAGTGAGGTGTTTCGTAGCCAAACAACGTGTAGTCCTTCTCGTAGATCTTGTAAAGCTTCCTCCTGTCCTCCAGGGGCACTGCTTCAAACCACCTGGACAATGACGCATGGTACGTCATATTTTGGTAGGCCGGTGGAAACTTCATGAACTCCTGCAGGTTCAAGGACGTTAGCAGTTGCAGGGCATCTTCCTGAAGCGTCTCCTGATGTCCGATAAAGTCGTACCTGAGCAGAACAAACCAACGTTAAACTGGGTTTATTTTTCAGCACTGGAGATAATGGAGAAAATAAAGAAGTTGCAGTTTACTCAATTAAGCAGGGTTGACACAGGCGGTGCATCTGCTTCCAGTGGTAGTCATTGATTGACTTCAAGTCCACAAGGTACTGGATAAAGTTGTAGAAGGTGGGCTTGATGCCTGCCGCAAACGCCTCCTTCACATCCATTGGGGGGTCAGACTGGTTGCCATAGCGCGTCAGAAGGAGTCGGCCTAAACCTTTGTAATAGTACTGATTGAAGCTGTGTAATTTGTCCCGAAAGGCTGAGACAAGGCGCACAAAGGGTTCACGGACAAACATGAACTTGGTGTAGTGCTTCAACTTGGCCTGCAAACAAAGTAAGTTATTTGCAGTGACGGGCAACCTACAGGTACTTAAAAATGTAGTAAGGTACTACATTTAGGTACTCTTGATTAAATGTGGCTAAGCTACAGGGTAAGCTATCTCCAGAGAATTGTAGCAAGCTACACTATATATATATATATATATATATATATATATATATATATATATATATGTATATATATACATAATCAACCTAATGTACAACTTTCCACCAAACAAATAAGCATAGAAAAATGGTCAGTTTGATTGTTTATTGTAATAAACACAAACTGGAAACATGCCCTTTGTCTGACTTTTGAACATTTTAACACTTCTTTTAACTGTCAAAGTCGCGGTACGATGTACAAAATGAGACCGGAAACAAATGAAATAAAAGGCAGTGAAACAACAACATTATTAAATAAACACCAAAATATATACTCTTTAGCACAGGATAATTTACTGGTTCAACAAAATAACCCGGTCAAAGGAAAAGAGCAAACCATTTGCCTCAAAAACAGACCTCAAAAAACAAAATTTGTACATGAACGGAAATCAATAAACTGACATCCTATGTAACTTTTATACCAGTGTGTACAGTAGTAAGCAGCATGAGGTAATCTGCGTTGACACTTTCCTATCGCCTCCCTCCTCCCTGAGTGGTTTACTCACAAAGCTGTCATTGTCAGGTTAGCCAGAACAAGCCAGAACGTTCATAAAACATTAAATATATTGTAAATTAAATAAAAGTACCGGTAAATGGCCTATTGATGCACCCTGGAAGAAAGAGACTACATAGGTCAGAAAATTGGATCCACTATGGACTGGACTCTCACAATATTATGTCAGACCCACTCGACATCCATTGCTTTCGGTCTCCCCTAGAGGGGGGGGTTACCCACATATGCGGTCCTCTCCAAGGTTTCTCATAGTCATTCACATCGACGTCCCACTGGGGTGAGTTTTTCCTTGCCCTTATGTGGGCTTTGTACCGAGGATGTCGTTGTGGCTTGTGCAGCCCTATGAGACACTTGTGATTTAGGGCTATATAAATAAACATTGATTGATTGATTGATTGAAAATAGCTAGGCTACAGGAATCTCTACACGTTCATGAAGGAGCAGCGCTACCGCCATGCTACCTGGAAATGTAATTAAGCTACATTTTGATTGATTGATTGAGACTTTTATAAGTAGGTTGCACAGTGAAGTACATATTCCGTACAATTGACCACTAAATGGTAACACCCGAATATGTTTTTCAACTTGTTTAAGTCCACTTATTGATTCATGATACAGATATATATACTATCATATATACTATCATCATAATACAGTCATCACACAAGATAATCATCAGGGTGTATACATTGAATTATTTACATTATTTACAATTCAGGGGGAGGGGGGGGGGGGGGGGGTTAGGTTTGGTTGTTATCATCAGTCATCAACAATTGAGAACAGAGAAATGGACATTGAAACAGTGTAGGTCTGACTTGGTAGGATATGTACAGCAAGTAGTGGACATAGAGAGAGAGAGATCAGAAGGCATAAGAAAAGTATCTACATTTGATTGTTTACATTTGATTATTAACAATCCGGGCAGGGTGTTAGTTTAGGGTTGAAGTTGCCTGGAGGTGTACTTTTATTGCGGTTTTGAAGGAGGATAGAGATGCCCTTTCTTTTATACCTGTTGGGAACGCATTCCACATTGATGTGGCATAGAAAGAGAATGAGTTAAGACCTTTGTTAGATCGGAATCTGGGTTTAACGTGGTTAGTGGAGCTCCCTCTGGTGTTGTGGTTATGGCGGTCATTTGGGAAGTAGTTTGACATGTACTTCGGTATCAGGGAGGTGTAGCGGATTTTATAGACTAGGCTCAGTGCAAGTTGTTTTACTCTGTCCTCCACCCTGAGCCAGCCCACTTTGGAGAAGTGGGTAGGAGTGAGGTGGGATCTGGGGTGGAGGTCTAGAAGTAATCTGACTACATAGCAACTTGTAGCACTCTACTGCCCAACACTGGATTTTTGCATCGTCGTCTATCAATGTGGTTGTGTACTTGTCACATGCTTCTGACGACATTTACTAGATCAACTACTAGTATGCTTATTATGTGTTGTGAGGCTCTCTTTTTGAATGTTCTGAACCCCTGTTTCAATGCCAATTGTATGCCACAGCAGACGTCATGATGTTGTCATTGTATTTTCCGGACTATAGTTTAATACATTCAAAGTACTGAAATGTATACTATTTGCAGACGACACAAATATATTCTACAGTAGTGATGACTATAATGAGCTCACAAATACAGTAAACACAGAACTAAACATAGTAAATAAATGGATGGACACAAATAAATTATCCTTGAATATAAATAAAACTAAGATAGCGATGTTTGGAAATCGCAACAAAACATCTGAACAGAAAATAAGTATTGATTGTATCCAAATTAAAATTTAAAATGAGAATACATTTTTTGGAGTAATTATTGATAGTAAACTATCATAGAAACTCCATGTCAGACACATTAAAACACACATCTCCAAAAGCCTCTCAATTATAAACAAACCAAAACTATACCTCAATGAAAATGCACTCCATACTCTATACTGCACTTTGGTACTCCCATACCTTACATGTTGTGTTGAAGTATGGGGAAATACTTACCACAACACAATTAAACCTCTGATCATGTTACAGAAAAGAGCAGTGCGGATCATTCACAAAGTTGTTTTTTTTAGAACATACTCATAATCTGTCTATGCAATCAAATTTGCTCAAATTTGATGATCTTGTTAAAAATAATACAAACCCCGTTTCCATATGAGTTGGGAAATTGTTAGATGTAAATATAAACGGAATACAATGATTTGCAAATCATTTTCAACCCATATTCAGTTGAATATGCTACAAAGACAACATATTTGAGGTTCAAACTGATAGACATTTATTTTTTTGCAAATAATCATTAACTTTAGAATTTGATGCCAGCAACACGTGACAAAGAAGTTGGGAAAAATGGCAATAAATACTAATAAAGTTGAGGAATGCTCATCAGTCACTTATTTGGAACATCCCACAGGTGAACAGGCAAATTTGGAACAGGTGGGTGCCATGGTTGGGTATAAAAGTAGATTCCATGAAATGCTCAGTCATTCACAAACAAGGATGGGGCGAGGGTCACCACTTTGTCAACAAATGCGTGAGCAAATTGTTGAACAGTTTAAGAAAAACCTTTCTCAAGCAGCTATTGCAAGGAATTTAGGGATTTCACCATTTACGGTCTGTAATATCATCAAAGGGTTCAGAGAATCTGGAGAAATCATTGCACGTAAGCAGCTAAGCCCGTGACCGTCGATCCCTCAGGCTGTACTGCATCAACAAGCGACATCAGTGTGTAAAGGATATCACCACATGGGCTCAGGAACACTTCAGAAACCCACTGTCAGTAACTACAGTTGGTCGCTACATCTGTAAGTGCAAGTTAAAACTCTCCTATGCAAGGCGAAAACCGTTTATCAACAACACCCAGAAACGCCGTCGGCTTCGCTGGGCCTGAGCTCATCTAAGATGGACTGATACAAAGTGGAAAAGTGTTCTATGGTCTGACGAGTCCACATTTAAATTTTTTTTGGGAAACTGTGGATGTCGTGTCCTCCGGACCAAAGAGGAAAAGAACCATCCGGATTGTTATAGGCGCAAAGTTGAAAAGCCGGCATCTGTGATGGTATGGGGGTGTATTAGTGCCCAAGACATGGGTAACTTACACATCTGTGAAGGCGCCATTAATGCTGAAAGGTACATACAGGTTTTGGAGCAACATATGTTGCCATCCATGCAACGTTACCATGGACGCTCCTGCTTATTTCAGCGAGACAATGCCAAGCCACGTGTTACATCAACGTGGCTTCATAGTAAAAGAGTGCGGGTACTAGACTGGCCTGCCTGTAGTCCAGACCTGTCTCCCATTGAAAATGTGTGCCGCATTATGAAGCCTAAAATACCACAACAGAGACCCCCGGACTGTTGAACAACTTAAGCTGTACATCAAGCAAGAATGGGAAAGAATTCCACCTGAGAAGCTTAAAAAATGTGTCTCCTCAGTTCCCAAACGCTTACTGAGTGTTGTTAAAAGGAAAGGCCATGTAACACAGTGGTGAACATGCCCTTTCCCAACTACTTTGGCACGTGTTGCAGCCATGAAATTCTAAGTTAATTATTATTTGCAAAAAAAAAAAAAAAGTTTATGAGTTTGAACATCAAATATCTTGTCTTTGTAGTGCATTCAATTGAATATGGGTTGAAAAGGATTTGCAAATCATTGTATTCCGTTGATATTTACATCTAACACAATTTCCCAACTCATATGGAAACGGGGTTTGTACATCTTCGACTCCTGTATGTTTTATGTGTGTTCAAGTAAAAATTTACTATCCAAACACCATTTGACCTCACTAATACTCATCAAGCGAAGTGAATTATATTTATATAGCCCTTTTTCCTGTAGAGACTCAAAGCGCTTTACTTAGTGAAACTCATGATCTTCATTTAAACCAGTGTTTTGATTTAAAAAATGTATGGAATGATAATATATTACGAGTACTACACATCTTTCAAGGCGCAGACACTAATACAATGACAATGATGCAACAGATGCATGGTAAGAGGAAGAGTAGTTCAGGAAATAATTCATAAATTCAGTAGACGACAGAGATGCAAAATGATTTGGAACAAGAGTAGACCCGAGAGACCACCTGGCATTGGAAGATTCAATGAGATGTAAATACTGAGTGTTAATTACTAAGCATTGAACGGTGTTTAGGCTGAGTTGTAGTTTGATTTTAAGGTTATCAACCAACCTGAAAAGCTCCTGTAAATAGGTAAAGTGTAGAAATCAAGAAAACCTACTGGAGTTGTGTTGATAAAGCGTTCGCTACGATCTTCTCTGCCTTATTAAGAGGAGGCAGGCTAAAGTCCCAATTAACTTCATCCTGTGTTGAGAGGATCTCCTGAATATTCTTAACCAATGTGTCAATTTTAGTGTTATGCCAATGCAGAAGTGATGATGTTCTCTGAGGACTACTAATTAGGGTTTAAACTACATTTAACAGTTGGTTGAAGTCAAGTAGTTCACTCCATTTTAACTTATTTGCAGTTTGGAAACATTAATGAATGGAATATCTTGAACCTTTCCTTACTGTTCACACTACATGAGAACTAAATGCTCACCTCCATCTCGACTTTAGGGAAGTTGGCAAGACTTGGCAGACCCTTTGGATTGTGGGCCTTTCCGGGAGATATGCTCATGAGATCAGGATAGGGCTTGCCATTTTTTAGTGAATGCATGAATCTCTTCCAATTGGTGCACGCCACCTGGAGAAAGAAACAAGATAAACTCCAGCATGCTTTTAACACCAACATGATAATAGTCTTTCTTTTTTTTTCTTTTTTTTACCTATCAGGCTTTTCCCTGACAAATCTCAGTGTGGCAACACAACGTGGTGGTATGTAAAATTGAATTCTAGTGGTTGTAATAAACTACACAACAGGAGGTTAGGTTTTTGTACACAGGAAGCTAAGAATGGCGCCTTTGGAGTTTTATCACATCCACAGGAGCATCGTCTGTCCTTCGAAAAATCGACAAAGTTTTTCGTTAAGTAGAATCACAGCTGACCTGGACATTCGAACGTTCTCTTGCCATTCTTCTGGCACAACATACACTTGTTGACAAACTTATCACACCAGGCTGCCATTCTTCCAGACCTTATCCAAAACCGTCGCTCAACATTGCTATGTTGCCATCTGAGATGTGTTGTAGCCGAAATAGCTGCAATCACGCGTTTCTTTGTCTTAAGGTATACATGTGTGTTTTCGAAATGTACAAGAAGGAGAAACACGGGCATGTCTGGATGACTCGCCTCCTTCTTTCCAGTGGTTACCTCCGAGTTCAGAAACCGGTTGTTATGAAGTGGCTGTAGCACATACTTTCTTACGTCACTCCCTGTGTGGGGCGTGGTCTTTCTGATTGTAAACGATCGATGAGTCCTCACAGAGCTAAGAACCGGAAATTCAAGAATTACACGGCGCACTTACCCGTGTAAAAATTATCCAAGTAGGGGAACCTTGATCGATGGGTTAGGGTGGCTGACACGGTGCTTAGGCTAAATAATTATTAGTTTAAGAAGTTATCCGGCTTAATGTAGACAGGGCCTAAGAGTCAGGTATTTTTTGGGGGGGCAGAGTCATTCCTTTGAAAAGTAATTAGCCTCATGCAAACCTTTGGGACCCATTCACACCCTAAAACACAGGACGAATGGTTCTTAGTACAACACATCTCTACCTAGATAAGTCTATGGAGGTTAATGTGTGTCTTTATTACGAAAGCTTTTTTTTACACTGAATTTATGTAACTTAAAGCATTTATATGCAAGACTTGCATGTCAAGTCATCATTAAATAAATCGTGTTTTTTTCGAATACCTTTATAACTGATAACTGTAGTTCAGCCGGGATGTGCTCATTTCAAAATTAGAATTAGATAATCCTATCTTTATGTCATCTCTCCCACCAGAGTCTTCCTCTTCCGTGATGGTCTACATGGACACCCAGCCCCGAAATCTTGTTATTTTCATTTTGATGTCTCGCCCTCCACCGTTTGACCAATTAGAAAGTCAGTGAGTGTGTTACATCCAGGTTGCCAGCTATGCACCGCCATCTTCGTCTAGCGACTGCCACTGCTAAAGTTACTAAACATGTTTGACCATAGTACACACCCCATTTCCATATTAGTTGGGAAATTGTGTTAGATGTAAATATAAACAGAATACAATGATTTGCAAATAATTGTCAACCCATATTCAGTCAAATATGCTTCAAAGACAACATATTTTATGTTCAAACTGATAAAACATTTTTTTTTTTGCAAATAATCATTAACTTTAGAATTTGATGCCAGCAACATGTGACAAAGAAGTTGGGAAAGGTGGCAATAAATACTGATAAAATTGAGGAATGCTCATCAAACACTTATTTGGAACATCCCACAGGTGAACAGGCAAATTGGGAACAGGTGGGTGCCATGATTGGGTATAAAAGTAGATTCCATGAAATGCTCAGTCATTCACAAACAAGGATGGGGCAAGGGTCACCACTTTATCAACAAATGCATGAGCAAATTGTTGAACAGTTTAAGAAAAACCTTTCTCAACCAGCTATTGCAAGGAATTTAGGGATTTCACCATCTACGGTCCGTAATATTATCAAAGGTTTCAGAGAATCTGGAGAAATCATTGCACGTAAGCAGCTAAGCCAGTGACCTTCGATCCCTCAGGCTGTACTGCATCAACAAGCGACATCAGTGTGTAAAGGATATCACCACATGGACTCAAGAACACTACAGAAACCCACTGTAAGTAACTACAGTTGGTCGCTACACCTGTAAGTGAAAGTTAAAACTCTCCTATGCAAGGCGAAAACCGTTTATCAACAACACCCAGAAACACCGTCGGCTTCGCTGGGCCTGAGCTCATCTAAGATGGACTGATACAAAGTGGAAAAGTGTTCTGTGGTCTGACGAGTCCACATTTCAAATTGTTTTTGGAAACTGTAGACGTTGTGTCCTCCGGACCAAAGAGGAAAAGAACCATCCGAATTGTTATAGGCGCAAAGTTGAAAAGCCAGCATCTGTGATGGTATGGGGGTGTATTAGTGCCCAAGACATGGGTAACTTACACATCTGTGAAGGCGCCATTAATGCTGAAAGGTACATACAGGTTTTGGAGCAACATATGTTGCCATCCAAGCAACGTTACCATGGACGCCCCTGCTTATTTCAGCGAGACAATGCCAAGCCACGTGTTACTTCATAGTAAAAGAGTGCGGGTACCAGACTGGCCTGCCTGTAGTCCAAACCTGTCTCCCATTGAAAATGTGTGGCGCATTATGAAGCCTAAAATACCACAACGGAGACCCCCGGACTGTTGAACAACTTAAGCTGTACATCAAGCAAGAATGGGAAAGAATTCCACCTGAGAAGCTTAAAAAATGTGTCTCCTCAGTTCCCAAACGTTTACTGAGTGTTGTTAAAAGGAAAGGCCATGTAACACAGTGGTGAACATGCCCTTTCCCAACTACTTTGGCACGTGTTGCAGCCATGAAATTCTAAGTTAATTATTATTTGCAAAAAAAAAATAAAGTTTATGAGTTTGGACATCAAATATCTTGTCTTTGTAGTGCATTCAATTGAATATGGGTTGAAAAGTATTTGCAAATCATTGTATTCCGTTTATATTTACATCTAACACAATTTCTCAACTCATATGGAAACGGGACTTGTACGGCCTTCCGCCCGATTGTAGCTGAGATAGGCTCCAGTGCCCCCCGCGACCCCAAAAGGGAATAAGCGGTAGAAAATGGATGGATATGGAAACAGGGTTTTTAAATCCAAAATGCCTCGTTACAATTCTCAACTTATTCATGACAAATCCAGGAACAAAACCAGGATTTGTATCGGGGATGCCTTTGACAGATGGAGACGATTGAAGGCGGAGAAGATTTTTTTTACCTGACGCCAAACTTGCTAATTTCCTCCTTGATAGGTAAGTAAGGCATTGACGTTTTCTTATTACTTTTAATAAATGGAAATTGACATTTTGTATGTAAACTATATTGTCCAATACAGTCTATGATCTTGTCGAACAAAGCTAGTATGTTCGTGCAACGAATGCTTAGCATGCTAGCCCGGTCAATGCGAGCATAAGCTAACGGGGCAAATATATGCCCGTTAGCCTGTATGTCGATGTGTAATCCAACTGACAGGGCAAAATATATTTACGAAAAATAAAACCTACGTGAATATGGGTAGTGTCGGTGCCTATTTCGTTCTCAATATGCTAATACGCTGAGAAAATGGGTTCCAACATTAGCATGGCTGTCATGGCAAAGTGAAACGTATGGCGACAGCCAAATCACATGATAAAATAATTCATTTTTGCGTATTGTGGACTACATGTACCAAGTTATATGGCAATCTGAAACATTTGGCCTATAGGCATACCTTGGTAAAATGCCATCTCTTTAGCTTTGGGCGTATATTAGGGTGCTAAGCATGCTCTACTTATTTTCACCAGTACAACCATTGCTAGCATTGGTTGTAGTTCGTTTTAGTCTTTGTTTTCTGATAGTACTGACAATAACCATATAATTGCCATTTGTTGTGATATTGTACGCAGGCATGACGTACTTCTTCTTGAAAATAGCCTAATTTCTGTGTAAAATGTGTTGGTTATATCGAGCTGGATTCGGCTGCGTATCTAGCAACCTCAGTCAGGGAGAGGGGGAGGGGACTACAGAATTTGACCGTCATTGCAGTACCATATCTGGCCAGATTCTTACATATGGCTCCTTTTAAATATGAGCCTTCCTTGTTAAATCTGGCCTTCCGCATATTCTCTAGTCGACTTAAGTATCATTGCGGCTCACTGGTGCACACTGTTAATGATCGCTTTGGTCATTTCCTCCATTATTTTTGGTTAGTGTCATTGATGTTGAGATGTAAGCTCTGTATCCGTATTGGTTGTCCGCGAGAATTCCACTTTTAATCATGAAATTGAATGCTTTTAGAATATTGTGGAAGTAAAGAAACAGGTCTGTAATTTGTAAACTGGTGTTTGTCTCTAGTCCTATACATTGGTGAAACTTTTTCTCTTTTTATTTTGTTTGGGAATTTACCTGATTGAAATGATACATCTCCAATGTACATTCATGGTTCAAAGAATAAAACAAACATGTCTCAATCGGTATAATATTGGATTCATAAGTCTGTGTGAGATTTGATTAACTTTAAAGGTGTAGTATTGAAAAAAGTTACGCTGATCTTTGTGCTTGCTTCTAGCTTCTAGAAGCAGCAGTTCTTCCTTCATACATTCCGTTTCAAAAAGATAAGGTTGTGAATCCTCAGTCGTCTTTGTTGTCTGTTACCAAGTCTGACATGATTACAACACACACAAGCGTTTTGTATCCGGAATTAGGAATAGACTGGAAGTCGGACGTGCGCTGTTATAGAAACAGAAATCAATGCCCGGAAGAAAATAATTAAAATGGTTAAAATACGGTAAATATTGTACATATCACATATTGTTATGAATGTGTCTGTTACTACATAATATATAGACTTGCAGTGTGTATACAAAACATTAATGGAGGATTTTGAAATTGTCTTGGACTGCGTTGAAGGCTACAACAGTGACTCCCATTAGTCACATCTACCAAGTGTTTTTTTATCATCTTTAAAATCCTAATAAAAAAAAAAGACAAACGTGTTTGTCTTTTTTTTTTTAAATTTATTTTCCCTTTCA
The DNA here is from genome assembly GCF_033978685.3 of Nerophis lumbriciformis. NCBI lineage: Eukaryota > Metazoa > Chordata > Actinopteri > Syngnathiformes > Syngnathidae > Nerophis > Nerophis lumbriciformis. Next base: position 44,747,844 of record NC_084552.2, read on the forward strand.
TTCTCATAACGATTGTGAATGAAAGGGAAAATACATTTTTTTAAAAAGTGTAATTCGCCTTTACGGGTTTAGCATTTTTTTGTTATTTTTATTTATTTAACCTTTATTTTACTTTTTGAGATTAAAAACACTCAATGTGCAGCAAAAATACAGATACAGTGCATAAAAATATATGACATACACATTACGTTTCCATGTACTAAATTAGTCTGATTTCTCAAATAGTTAGTTTTTTTTGTATTTTCACACCAACATGTGAAGTCCCAATGTCCATGCACGCTCTAATGCGACTATTGGTAATACGCTGTGTATCTCCCGTACACTTGGGGCACTTATTTCCTTTTACTGTGGATTAAAAACAAATTAGCTCTGTTGTACCCGATGTCCGCTGCAATATTGGCACATATTACGACGAACATGACACTACAATAAATAAGGGCTCCGAGCAAATGCAGGTGCGGCTACTTCAAAAGTAGTCGTGCAAAGTTATTCAAGTCATGCAACCACATGCTACTTTGATAGCTTGCACTTGCACCCACTATAGTCTCCGTAGAGTGTAAGAGTTCCAAGTCCTTGTTCACAGTGGTAGTTTCTGTCAGGCATATTTGTTCTGAATATGAAGTTTCATATTTCAAAATTCAGTATTAGAGGCAATACCTAATCCACTTTTTATGTTTGATATAATGAAAACTGTTCTTATTGTTTTATTTTTGATACTAAGAATATATTTTTATTTTAACTTTCTCAGTGAATATTAATTTTGAACCCATCCATCCATCCATTTTCTACCACTTGTCCCTTTTGGGGTGGCGGGGGGTGCTGGAGCCTATCTCAGCTGCATTCGGGCGGAAGGCGGGATACACCCTGGACAAGTCGCCACCTGATCGCAGGGCCAACACAGATAGACAGACAACATTCACACTCACATTCACACACTTTTTTATATATATTTGTTTTCATCTCAAACATATTATAATGGCAAAATTAACATTGATTACTATTTTGCATGCAATGAATACAGTGAACTGTATTGCATTCTTAAAATTTAAAACTGTTGTTGTCATTATTAAGTGGTTTGTCTTTTTATATTGTTTATTCGGGTGTTACCATTTAGTGGTCAATTGTACGGAATATGTACTTCACTGTGCAACCTAATAATAAAAGTCTCAATCAATCAATCAATCCATCAATGTATTGTTGGCAGGTTGAAAACAGCTCAGCGGATTTGCGTGGAGAAACCAACGTTTAAACGGCATCGTATAATAATCATCAAAAACGCACGAGAGACAAGAACTTTGTTTATGCGGTCACACCACACAGCACATAGGGCTGTGAGCGCACCTGTTTTTATTACTACACAATAATTGGCACAATCAACCACGGACGCATTTGAGCTGTGCGTGTCAGCCTTCAATAATGAAAACATGCGTTTAGGAAATACAATTAAATTAGGCCAAACACAATAATTGAGGGCACATCTTAACATGTATAATTAAACCTTAATTAAGCAAAAATATGATTTGTTCAATTACTCGATTACTCGATCGGGATATTCGATAGAATATTCGATTACTAAAATATTCGATAGCTGCAGCTCTAATTACAACAGACATCAGTTAAAACAAGTTGTGAGGATCCACAATGCCTAGTGTGATGTCATAGGTCAGGAGTCGGCAACCCAAAATGTTGAAAGAGCCATATTAGACCAAAAATACGAAAACAAATCTGTCTGGAGCCGCAAAAAATTAAAAGCCATATTACATACAGATAGTGTGTCATGAGATATAAATTGAATTAAGATGACTTAAAGGAAACTAAATGACCTCAAATATACCTACAGATGAGGCATAATGATGCAATATGTACTGTCGGAGGCAGATATTTACATATATCCGAATTTAAGTTGTACTTCTTTCATTTATTAGTCATATTTGAAAACAGCTTGTCTTTTCCATTTATTCTCTTGATGCTCTGTCAGCAAGCATACTATGTGTGATAACCTTGAGTTCTTTGGAATGTATTATGGCTAGGGAGACGTTGTGCTTTTGTTATGGCTAGTGAGGGGGAAGGAAAGAGAGGTTTTTTGGCGTTGGGAAGACAGACCATTTGGTGGAGGCGCAAGAGAATGTTCTATGGTTAGACTGGTCTCAATCTAAAATGTATATTGTCAAAGCTTTGAGAATATACAAGAAAATACCTATTCTGTCTCTGGTGGTTTTTCAACTCAGCTTTAAGTGTCGGAAAGAACTTGGGAGCGAATTGTGACTTGAATTCCCTGGGAGGAACAACTGGTCCAAAACGCAACAAATTGGGGGCCCGTCCGGGCGACACGCTGAGAATTGGACACCTCTTACACTCTTCTGGACAGACTCACGAGTGGCCAAACAAAAACAAGGTAAGCAGAGCCTTTTTCTAAAATCTGCTTTAGGAGTCTGTCTTGAAGTATGTAAGTCAAACACTGTTTGTACCCCAGACACAGAGTGGACATTTTGATAGATTGGGTGCATTTTGCCTTGTCCGTCATTGCATATGGTGGCCAACTCATGTCATTGCGTCTTAAATCTTTCACCTGTGTTGGAGGTTCAAGTCCTTTCGTATGTTATATTCTTGGGTTAGAGTCCGTTTGAATAATGCGATAAAGATGGAGGTTCAAGTCCTTTCGTATGTTATATTCTTGGGTTAGAGTCCGTTTGAATAATACGATAAAGATGGAGGTTCAAGTCCTTTCGTATGTTATATTCTTGGGTTAGAGTCCGTTTGAATAATACGATAAAGATGGAGGTTCAAGTCCTTTCGTATGTTATATTCTTGGGTTAGAGTCCGTTTGAATAATACGATAAAGATAGATTACCGTGACGGGCTGCTTCACTGACGAGTAAGCAAATAGTCGGGTGTGGCTCGTCCTGGGGGTTTGGTCTCCCCTAAAAGAGTTCTGGGTTCAAGTCCTTTTGTATGATACAATAAAGAGCACAGGTGAAGATTGAGAAAAAATAGACGAGATGGCCACGGAATGGGGCTTCACGGTGGCAGAGGGGTTAGTGCATCTGCCTCACAATACGAAGGTCCTGAGTAGTCTTGGGTTCAATCCCGGGCTCGGGATCTTTCTGTGTGGAGTTTGCATGTTCTCCCCATGACTGCGTGGGTTCCCTCCGGGTACTCCGGCTTCCTCCCACTTCCAAAGACATGCACCTGGGGATAAGTTGATTGGCAACACTAAATTGGCCCTAGTGTGTGGATGTGAGTGTGAATGTTGTCTGTCTATCTGTGTTGGCCCTGCGATGAGGTGGCGACTTGTCCAGGGTGTACCCCGCCTTCCGCCCGATTGTAGCTGAGATAGGCTCCAGCGCCCCCCGCGACCCCAAAGGGAATAAGCGGTAGAAAATGGATGGATGGATGGCCACGGAATGTGATGGCGGTGGGGGGGAGGGAAAGTGTGATGAATGTACTGTTGTCAACAATGAAATTGGCAGGTAGAGTTTAAAAAGAAAAAAAGAAAAAAGGAGAACGTTTGAAAAATAAGGGTTAAGAGGGAGTTTACAATACTCGAAAAGTCGTGAACTCAAACGTTTGGTAAATAAAGAAAAGTAACTGGAAGTTTTATGGTAAAGTGAAACGCAGAGAAAGAGCTTTCGTGCAGCTTTTTCCTTGTGTGTGTGTGTGTGAGACGCAGTAAGAAAAAAAAAAAAAGAAAAAAAAGGAGGCTCTGCTGGGAGACATTTTGAGATGAGAGATGTGTCGGTGTGACGAGGCTGTGTGACGTGCTGGACGTGGGCCGGAGAGGTGTGACACTGTTAGCATAGCATTGAGCTAGGTTAGCATTGAACTAGGTTAGCATTGAGCTAGGTTAGCATCTGTAAAGTGTTATAAAGGGGAGAAGTGTGGTTCGGCTTATCACTTAGCACACGGCCTTGTGTGTGTTTGTGCCGCGCTATCAAAAATAACTGGCGCACAACACTGTGTGTGTGTGCATGTTGTGACTGGTTTGAATAAGCAGATGGAGGAACGAGAATATATACATGCTTTATTTTGTAGAATATCACGCACGACAGGAGGTCAGAGTGCACAAGTGAAGTGTAGCATGACAGCGTGCTCGAACCAACTGTTAGACAAATGATAGTTTAATTAACTTATAGATAATCTTTAGTTGAATTAAAAAGTTACTTAAATACACATGAAGTAGTACGAATAATCTTTGACTTAGGAGTATTGATTAACATTTAATGGGACAATTAATGCTGTGATTTTAAACGTGATATGCAAAATTGGACAGAGCAGGATGAAAACAACAAGGCCGGTGGTAGAATAACAAGGAAACAACTACTTAAATTACAGATCGCTGAAGATGAAAAGTTAAAAGAACCAAAAGGTCAAAGATCAGCTAGGGTATATTCGGCAGTGGGTGACCTTGCTTTTGAGTCCCAGCAGGTGGAGGAAAGAAACCTCAACAGACGTGCGACCAGACGGTTGGACTCGGGTGGTGGACACGGTGCTTTAAGGCCAAGACAGGGTGAAAACTGTTTCATCTGTGACCAGCCGGGTCACTGGCAACGTGAATGTCCTAACTCCTCTGAACGAGACAGGCTCCCAATTGCAGCCAAAACATCATACAGGCATGGCAAAAGACGCCCAAGGCAGAAGCCCCAGCAGGAAATACAGACAGGCCCCCTGCTGGACATAAGTGTCAACGGACAATGTTATCAGTTTGTGATTGACACTGGTGCCACCCACTCATTTCTGAATGCAGAGGTACCAAAGAAACTGTGTGCTTCCTTTTTGAAGGTCGAAGGCTTCGCTGAGGTCACAAGAATGTTACATGACAGAAGTCTGATAGAAAGTATTCAGTAACAAACGTGTCCGCATCATTCGACTTTCTACAACATGAGCTTGACTTAATTTGTCATTGTGGCCACCAGGCGTGGTGAAATGTCAAATTACTATTGCGAAAAGCATCCGCCATAAGGTTAGTGTTTTTCTAGTATTTGTGTCGATATAAATATAGGCATATTTTGAAGCTTTCACCATATTGAATAAGTTACATAAAATGTAGGATTTAGTTGAGGTTGAGTTATTTCTGATTTCGCTAAGGGGTCCCCTACCCTAATACCACCCTCCAGTGGTCCACAGAGACTGAAATGACTTTCATTGACCTCAAACATGACCTGTCCTCCACCCCTGCTCTTGCTGTACTTGACTATTAGCTGACCTTTTTCTTAGATGTTTCTGAAAGTGATAGTATTACTGACAGTCTCTTTTTCAGAAACAGAAGGGGGAGGAGGTGAGGGTGGATTCAGACTTTTGGATTCAGACTCCGTACAACAAAATAGCTTTAACAATATTCCTGTGGGGAAGAAGTTATAACTAAATTGTTGTAAGTTTGTAAATTTAACTTGAAAATAGCCATTTTTCACATCGATAGTAGTTTAGTAAATCAATTTGGAATATGGAGGAGGTGAGGGTGAACCGTGTATAGTTTTGACTTCATTGATATAATCAATCCGGTGAAAGGGAAAAGATACTTGCTGACTGGTGTTGACAATCACAGTGGTTGGCCGGAAGCAACCCCAACCTCAAAAGAGGATGCAAAATCAGTAATTAAATGGCTTGTGAATGACCTAATTCCCCGACATGGTTTCCCCAAAAAGATTAGGTCAGACAAAAGCACCCATTTTGAAATTACTCACTTAGCCTTGGTCGAAAATGCTCTTGGATTAGAACACAGGTTCGGTTTGGGGGTATCATCTTCAGTCCCAAGGTAAGGTTGAAAGGATGAACCAGAATATCAAAAACGAATTGGCTAAAATCTGTGCACAGACCAAATTGGATTGGACTGACATGTTGCAATTAGCGTTAATGATCATTCGAATGTCCGTGAATAAAACTGTTTTACCGCCCTTTGAGTTTTTCACCCTATGAACTGCATACAGGTCAGCCCCTTCCCAGGATCAACACCCCCCTGGAAGAAGGAATCAGCGTAAAACCAAAATGGTATTTTACACAAAATGCAGAATTTGTGTGCCAGTTCTTCTGTACAGATTCGAGGATGACAGCCCGCCACTCCAGATTCCCTTCCGTCCACTGAGAGGGTCAAGATCAAACGCAAGTTTATGGAGCCCAGGTGGAATGGGCCCTTCGACTAGCTGGTACAGGGGACACCTGGTACCACCTCTAACTCCGCACGCCCGCGGAGGAGCCTGCCACGGAAGGGGCCCAAAAGACGACGCTGAGAGACACCTCTCTCCGTTGAGCTGCCGTCTACCGTCGTGTAGATCTTCCAGATTTTCTACCTACAATACTCTGATCAACTTCAATATTGTATACCATTGATTGTGAGACCAGTCTAACACCATATGCTAGATGTTTCTTAGTTTTTCTTGCTTGCTTTCAGTATACTATTTGTGTCGTTACATTAAGTGAAAAGTTTGATATTTATCCCTGTCTCGTTACCTGAATTACTCTGATTTTGATTTCTGAAAGGCAGGATGTTATACCCAGTAGGATTCCCTGACGGACTGGTGTTTGGGCTTGCTCTACTGACCTTGTGTCTCAATTCTTCCTTCCCGACGACAGTGACTGACAAGTGTCTTAGAACGTACGGCGGACTTAAAATAGACTTGGTCAAGGAGGACAGCAAGACTTACTTTTCTGACCTGTGTAGTGTGATTAAGTACGAGGGGAAAATTAGTTCTTACCATGCTAGTAACCTCTATCTTTGTTACGACTCAAACCTGAACTATTGGTGTCGGATGCGGACTACATACTCTGGTAAGTGGTGCCCCTTATGGAAGCAGGTAACCCACTACACAGGGCCCTTAGACTACCATGACCCTTAATATGCCAACATACCTCCACAATTCAAAGTTATTCTGAGAGGGATGACCTTTCAGAGGAACTTTGATCGGTCCCAGCAACCCCTTTTCCCTACAATTGCCAGAACAGGTGTTATACCTAGTCCCTTTTATGTTGTTTTGGGGGTTGACCAGACAGGTACAGACCCTAAAGGAATTATTAAAATTAATGTCTTTGAGAGGGCGTTAACTACCTCTGCCCCCTTGAAGACCTGGTAGCTTTGACCTTAGGAGCAGGTGCAGGCAACCTGTGGCTTAGGTGGACGTCCCTTTCCCCACACTTACCCCGCCCCTTTTGAGTTGACTGACACTAATGGCTCAAACTGTCTTATCTCCTTGTTTTCTGAACCCACACCGCCAGGTTGTGATTGTTGGTTAGTGTGCACCCTCCTGTTGACAATTTCACCCGACTTCTTCCCTTTGTGGCAATTTACAGGAACCCCTTCATCCCCCTACAAATTGGGTGACATTACCCCCTCCTGGTGCACCACCCTGATAGATGGCTCAAGGATAGGCCCTTGGGCACGAGCTGACTTATTCTGGTATTGTGGGGAGCACAGATTGTACATTAGAATCCCGACGTCAGCCGTTGGACTTTGTGCTATGGTTAGACTGGTGACCCCAGTCACCCTAGACGGTACCAAATTAACACCCCTTGGAACTCCTGTTTCAGCGGCCTCTCTAACTTCCCGCAGAGGACGCCATGTTTTATCTCGGAGGAGTGTAACGGGCTCCTTTGATTTGATGAGAAACCCTGAGGGTGTTTACCGTATTTTCCGCACTATAAGGCGCACCGGATTATTAGCCGCACCTTCTATGAATTACATATTTCATAATTTTGTCCACCAATAAGCCGCCCCGGACTAAAAGCCGCGCCTACGCTGCGCTAAAGTGAATGTCAAAAAAACGCTGCGCTAAAGTGAATGTCAAAAAAACAGTCAGATAGTTCAGTCAAACTTTAATAATATATTGAAAACCAGCGTTCTAACAACTCTGTCCCAAAATGTACGCAAATGTGCAATCACAAACATAGTAAAATTCAAAATGGTGTAGAGCAATAGTAACATAATGTTGCTCGAACGTTAATGTCACAACACACAAAATAAACATAGCGCTCACCTTCTGAAGTTATTCTTCATTCGTAAATCCTTCGAATTCTTCGTCTTCGGTGTCCGAATTGAAAAGTTGCGCAAGCGTGGTATCCAAAATGGCCGGTTCCGTCTCGTAGAAGTCATCGGGAGTCAGTGTCGCTGTTGTTCTGTGAATCCTGCCTTCCGGAAAGCTCGGACCACAGTTGTGACCGAAATATCTGCCCAAGCATTTACGATCCACTGGCAAATGTTGGCGTATGTCGTCCGAGGCTGTCTGCCCGTCTTAGTGAAGGTGTGTTCGCCTTCGGAGCTGTGTGAAAAAAGCCACCCGGCCTCTTCGCGTAAACTTCCCTTAACCACTCGCTCATCTTTTCTTCATCCATCCATCCCTTCGAGTTAGCTTTTATGATGACGCCGGCTGGAAAGGTCTCTTTTGGCAAGGTCTTCCTTTTGAATATCACCATGAGTGGAAGTTAGCATGGCAAGCTAGAACCACAGTGAAGGATGACTTCATTCCCTGTGGTGCGAATATTCACCGTACGTGCTCCCGTTCCACAGTGCGGTTCACAGGAATATCAGTTGCTGTGAAATACGGTAGTAATCCGTGTGCGGATGGAGAGATTGCGTCTTTTTATGAACCGGATCGCTTATTAGGAGCCATTTTGTGGTCTTTACAGATGTAAACAGGAAATGAAACGTACGGTGATATCCGCGCGTTTTTTCTTCTTCTTCCGGGGGCGGGTGAAGCGCTTCCTGTTCTATGGGGGCGGGTGAAGCGCTTCCTGTTCTATGGGGGCGGGTGCTTTCCTTGGCGGTTGCTTGCGTAGAAGAAGAAGCGCTTCCTGTTCTACCGGGAAAAAAGATGGCGGCTGTTTACCGAAGTTGCGAGACCGAAACTTTATGAAAATGAATCGTAATAAAGCGCACCGGGTTATTAGGCGCACTGTCAGCTTTTGAGAAAAATTGTGGTTTTTAGGTGCGCCTTATAGTGCGGAAAATACGGTACTTTGATGCAATTGGACAACCAAGGAGGGTCCCACCACAACATAAATTGTGGTTTGAATCCTGTGCAGGTTTCGAGAACCTTCCTATAATTGGTGCTATTTTCCCTGTGACTGCTACTAAAAATGTAGAACGCATTAACTATGTTTTTTATAATCTGTTGAGACTGACCAACCTGACTCGTGATGCTGTTGAGGGGCTTGCTGAACAACCTGGGTTTGCTATGTCACTGAAGGGGGTCAGGCAAAGTGGTGACTTTCGAGAAATGCTAGTTTCCTTCCCTGAGAGTGACGACATTGACATAGATTCCATCCGTTTATCTCCCATGTAACTATGCTTTTAATTTTTACTAGCTTGCTCAAAGAGGGGCGTATTTTAGAAGTGTTGTACTAGTGATAAAGATCTTTTTAGAAGATCTGAAGGGGGAATTGTCGGAGGCAGATATTTACATATATCCGAATTTAAGTTGTACTTCTTTCATTTATTAGTCATATTTGAAAACAGCTTGTCTTTTCCATTTATTCTCTTGATGCTCTGTCAGTAAGCATACTATGTGTGATAACCTTGAGTTCTTTGGAATGTATTATGGCTAGGGAGACGTGCTTTTGTTATGGCTAGTGAGGGGGAAGGAAAGAGAGGTTTTTTGGCGTTGGGAAGACAGACCATTTGGTGGAGGCGCAAGAGAATGTTCTATGGTTAGACTGGTCTCAATCTAAAATGTATATTGTCAAAGCTTTGAGAGTATACAAGAAAACACCTATTCTGTCTCTGGTGGTTTTTCAACTCAGCTTTAAGTGTCGGAAAGAACTTGGGAGCGAATTGTGACTTGAATTCCCTGGGAGGAACAACTGGTCCAAAACGCAACAGTACCTATAGCTAGCCGAAATAGCATGTTAGCATCGATTAGCTTGCAGTCATGCAGTGACCAAATATGTCTGATTAGCACTCCACACAAGTCAATAACATCAACAAAACTCACCTTGTGCATTAATGCACAACGTTAAAAGTCTGGTGGACAAAATGAGATAGAAAAAGAAGTGGCATAAAACACGTCCTAGAAAGTCGGAGAAAGTTATACATGTAAACAAACTGAGTTCAAGGACCGCCAAAATTAGTAGGACAAAACGGTGCTCGCCAAATACTCGAATCAGTGAAGCATGTTTAATATAAACAGTGTGCTCTATAACAATTAGGGAGGTTTGTGTCATGTTTGTCCTCCTACAGAAACCATATTAAAACAAAAAAACATATATATATATTTTTTCCCCTCATCTTTTTCCATTTTTCATACATTTTTGAAAAAGCTCCAGAGAGCCACTAGGGCGGCGCTAAAGAGCCGCATGCGGCTCTAGAGCCGCGGGTTGCCGACCCCTGTCATAGGTCAACCGGAAAAGCAATTCTAATGAAATAAGTGCCCCCCAATGTACCGGAGGCACATGGCGTATGACTAATAGTCGCATTAGAGAGTGTGCATGGACACTTGGACTTCACACGTAGATGTGAAAATACAAAAAAATCTAACTATTCGAGAAATCTGACTAATTTAGTGCATGGAAACACAGTGACTGACGTTCTGAAGCCCTACCACCTTTCCTACTGCCTCAGATCCTCTGACTCCAACCTAATCACTCCCATCACTGTATCAAAGCCCCGTACCTTTGGGGATAGGGCCTTCGCCATAGTTGTCCCCACCCTTTGGGACTCTCTTCCATCACACATCTGTGCCTCTGACCCTCTACAATTTTTCAAAAAACAGTTTAAATTAGAATTTTGCTGAAAAGCGCTATATGAAATCAATATTACAGGCACATTTACATGCCTCAATGAGACTCAGGGCCTCAAATACAGAAGGTGGGTCGAACAAAGCCAAGCTGCCCAAGGTCGCTCTGTAACGCCAATAAATGACGGGAGGGAAAAATATACCAGTGACGGCAAGGACGACATGAAGTTGACCGAGAAGTAGGCATAACAAACCAGTGACTAGAAGGAGTAATACGACCCATCTTTTTGAGCGGCCCTGTGCGGCAATAGGCTAACAGAGGAATCACACCATCCTTACTGAAAAGCTAGGATGACTGTGTCTATCCTTCTACATTAGCACCGCCTCTTTGACAGAATATTTGCTCATGTTGGTCTGTTGTTTGTGCGCCCCCCACCTTTGGTACGAAGCAGTAAATGACGCCATGTTCATCATCCACAAGGAGTTGGCTTAGCATTTGTTTGATGAGTTTGTCAGAGCTTGTCTTATCTTTGGCAAAGGCCTCTATGTCTTCTCTGCATGCATCTCTTAGTTTTGTCTTCCTCAGCTCTTGCTCCTGGACCATCCTCCCTGCTGGGAACCACAAAATGTACTGACACATAAGAGCAAATATGACATATTCAGGCATTATCCCAAAGCAAGTACTGCTATGTTAACACAGGTAGTAGAGAACACAAACAAAAAGTCAGGTAGACCTCGTTCTTCTCAGTCAGAACGAAAGGCCCAACATTCCTACCTGTTGATATGTCCCCGTGGTAAGAGATGACCATCACACAGATGCATGTCACTAATGCAAGGAGCAGCAGGACATATCTACGAGTTACCATTGTTGTCAGCTTTTTGCAGCATGTCATCCTGCCAGGGAGGAAGAATAGGTTAAATCTACATAGTAACATTTTTTTGTCTAATACTTTTAATATAATATAATTGCAGAACTCACCTCACAGCGTTCTGCCAGCACGTCTGTGTCTTTGTGATCTAATCAGTGGCCAACGACAGAAGTATGACGGGAACATTTTAAAGGTGTGGTCAACACACCACCTCCAATGTGGCCAACTCCCTAATGATAATAATAATAATGAAATCAGTCATTAGATAATGTCATCCCCTCAGTTGCATAAATGAATGCAATTGGCACTATAGAAGACATGAATATTGTAGGGAGAGAAAAAACGTGAGTTTAAAAAGTCGCTAGTCTCTTTAGCAAAATCTCAGCCTAGGAATAAGAGAACTTGTCTGATGTGTAATCGGGCTATATACAATGAACTTACAGTGAATGAACAGGTTTGAATGCAGCAACATAGCATTGTAATTACAAATCATTTAAGGGGATAAGTTGAATGCCGAGAGTAATTTCACCACACCTAGTGTGTGCGTGACTTTTAGTGGTACTTTAACTTTAACTTTAGCAGAGCTGGTTCATGAGTAAGAAACTTTAACGTGGCAATCGAAGTGGTTGCTGGGAGGCTCCTTGTTACGTCTTCGGGGACGCATAGCTGTGCTGGTGTGTTCCTTCCAGTACAGGAGACAAGCAGGAGGAGTGTGCAGGTAGGATTAAGTATTTTTAATAAATAAAAGGCAGGACAAAAATACAAAACAGAGGACGCTAGCAAACGTGGAGCTAAACAAAAAACCAAAATGTCACCAAGGGTGATAAACAAGGAATGCTAGCGTGCACAAACTTACTATGAGGAGAAAACCAGGGGAAACGTAAATGTTGCGTAGAGCAAACATTGACCCAGCACTTACTGCTGGGTGACAGGAAACTATAAAGGGGAGTGATTAGCCAAAACACCTGTTGGAAACACTAATTGCAAAACTAAGACAGGTGAGGAGAATCAGTGCCCATGGAAACCAAGAATAAACAGGGAAAGAGGGTGCAACCAGGAAACAGACTAAAACCAGAAACATAACCAACATAAATCATGCCATGATCCGGGTAACGATCATGACATAACCCCCCCCTTAAGGGACGGATCCCAGACGTCCCAAACTAGAAACCCCTCCCCAACAAAAAAAACCCAGAAAGTCAAAAGTCACGGGAGGGTGGAGGGAGGACTTGGTGGTGGGCCGCCAGGCCATGTGTCCCCGAAGCCACCGGGGACAAGTCAGGTGGCGGCGGCGGGTCGATTGTCGCCGCAATCGTCGAGGCGGGCGACCTCGGAACGGCCATGTCTGTGGCCATTGAGGAGGCGGACGAGACTGGCGCCAGAACCTCAGCAGTCTTTGAGTCCTGTACCAAAGTCTGGGGCGTCGCTGCTGTTGGCGCCAAAAGCGTCCATGAAAAGTCCAGAAATGACAAGGTGGGCGGCGACGTGGTGCGGCCCGCCGGACAAGAGGAGGTGGGCGGCGCCGAGGTGCGGCCCGCCGGACAAGAGGAGGTGGGCGGCGCCGAGGTGCGGCCCGCCGGACACGAGGAGGTGGGCGGCGCCGTGCTGCGGCCCGCCGGACACGAGGAGGTGGGCGGCGCCGTGCTGCGGCCCGCCGGACACGAGGTGGGTACGTCGTAGGCGAGGCAGGCGTCGTCGCCGTGGTAACAGGAAGCGTCGTCGCCGTGGAAACAGGAAGCGTCGTCGCCGTGGAAACAGGAGGCGTCATCGCCGTGGAAACAGGAGGCGCCGTCGCTATGGAAGCAGGAGGTGCCGTCGCCATGGAAGCAGGAGGCGCCGTCGCCATGGAAGCAGGAGGCGCCGTCGCCATGGAAGCAGGAGGCGCCGTCGCCATGGAAGCAGGAGGCGCCGTCGGCGTGGGCGGAGCCAGAGGCGGAGCAGGCGGCTCGTCTGTCGGCGTGGGCGGAGCAGGCGGCTCGTCTGTCGGCGTGGGCGGAGCCAGAGGCGGAGCAGGCGGCTCGTCTGTCGGCGTGGGCGGAGCCAGAGGCGGAGCAGGCGGCTCGTCTGTCGGCGTGGGCGGAGCAGGCGGCTCGTCTGTCGGCGTGGGCGGAGCCAAGGACGAATCAGGCAACGGAGTCTCTGTGGGTGGTGGATGTCTCAGCTGGACTGCTGGATTGGCCGTAGGGGGAATCATCACCTGCAGTGCGGAGAGTATACTTCCCATCTGTTTCTCCAATGCATCAAGGCGGGCATCTTGGTGCTCCGCCATGGCGTTGACGCAAGCCCCAAGAACGCCAAACTGTTCCTCCTGTTGTCCAAGTTGTTTGGACTGTTGGTGCAATGCCCGTTTTACTGGGTCGGTCTCTGCGGGGTCTCTTGTGCTTTGCAGCGCTGGAGCAGGAGGTGGAGAGGATGGCGTTTGCAGGACCACCAGGGTTGATGGTGGCGTCAGAGTGGCAGTCATCCGGGCTGTCGGCGTGGGAGGAGAAAGAGGAGTGGGCGGAGTGTTCTCTGCTGATTGGGATTGTTCCTCCAGTTGCAGTTCAATAAGTACCTTGCGGTGCCACTCATCCACCCAAGCCGGACTGTATTCTTCAAGGTCTCTTCCAGAAGATGACTGGGCTGGAACAGGAAGTGGAGAAGACCGAGCAGCATGTGGTACAGCAGACAGAGCAGGAAGTGGGGCCGAAGCAGACAGCGCCCCCGCTGGAGGAGAGGCAGGTAGCATCCTCAGTGGAATGAGGTCTGCTTGCCCCGCTGATATGCTACCAGCACTGGCCCCCCCCTCAGGAAGCAGATTCCAGATGCTAGATGGAGCTGGTGGGGGGAGCGCTTGTTCGGCGGGAGCAGAGGGTACGGGCGGGTGGGCTCTAGGAAGCCTGGAAGCTGGCCTTGTGCGTGTGCGCCGTTGGCGCCTTTCTGGACAGTTGCCAGCAGATGGTGTTTGAGGGGAGGAGAAGCCGCAAGGGAAGAGCCTGGCAGACAATGTTGAGGGCAAAGTGTCCGTGTTGTACCCCCTCTGCGCCTGCGCTGAGCTAGCCCGCTGCCGGAGCCTTCGCGTATCAGGTGGGGTGGACGACGTCCGGGTGGCTTGAGAGTGGGGGAGGAAGCGGGTCTCTGCTTCCGACAACTTCGCCATTAGCTGCTCCCATGCTACCATGGCGTCGGCCGGAAGGTCTTCTTCGGACAGCTCGGCTTCGTCCTCGTGTTGCCACGGCTGGGTGTCCGCTTGGAGCTCCAGGAGGATCTCTTGTTTGTCCGTGTTGGACAGGAACACTTCGTCTGGCTGGGTCAATCTGTTACGTCTTCGGGGACGCATAGCTGTGCTGGTGTGTTCCTTCCAGTACAGGAGACAAGCAGGAGGAGTGTGCAGGTAGGATTAAGTATTTTTAATAAATAAAAGGCAGGACAAAAATACAAAACAGAGGACGCTAGCAAACGTGGAGCTAAACAAAAAACCAAAATGTCACCAAGGGTGATAAACAAGGAATGCTTGTTTATCTAGCGTGCACAAACTTACTATGAGGAGAAAACCAGGGGAAACGTAAATGTTGCGTAGAGCAAACATTGACCCAGCACTTACTGCTGGGTGACAGGAAACTATAAAGGGGAGTGATTAGCCAAAACACCTGGTGGAAACACTAATTGCAAAACTAAGACAGGTGAGGAGAATCAGTGCCCATGGAAACCAAGAATAAACAGGGAAAGAGGGTGCAACCAGGAAACAGACTAAAACCAGAAACATAACCAACATAAATCATGCCATGATCCGGGTAACGATCATGACACTCCTGTCACTATTAACTCGGTCAATGACTCACCCCTGCTACACTAGCTATATTAAAAAAAGAAACACTAACAAATAGTTTTAAAATAAAGTTACAAGTATGCACAATGAACAATTTAATGATGTTCAGTTAGTTAAACTGTGATAGACCATAAAAGTTGTATTATTAGTTGTTTTTTTATTCACTCATTAATACATTCTTTTTTATTAACTCAAAATACTGAGTTAATAAAAATTGTTAGGGTTAGAAAAAAGTCAACGTCAAAAGTTGAACACAAAATGCCTTGACAGGAGATTTTGCCACATTCATGCCTTTTAAGAAGAGGCTGAACAAACAGCTCCTTGGTTTGTGACTGTATTCCCTTAAAGATCAAGGACTTTTAATCATCAAACATTTTGTTCCTATATTATGTAATATATTTAGTTAATATATTTTCGTATTTTCTTAAAACTGTATATGCAAAAATTTAGTTAAAAAAAACAACAACTGAGAATCTAGTTCATTAATCACATTTACATTAAGTTTATTTTTCTAACATTTATTATGTTATTGGTCACCCCATCAATATATTTCCAAAGTTTATTTAGTTCTATTGTTTGCTTGTTTAAATATTTCAAAGAAAAAGATTAGTTTCTCTCAACGACAGTGTAACTTTTTTCAATACTACAGCTTTAAACTTCCTTAAATCTCACAGACTTATTTAGACATTTTTGTTTTATTCTTAGAACCATGAATGTACATTGAAGATTCATCATTTCAATCAGGTAAATTCTCAAACAAAATAAAAATAGAAAAAGTTGCACAAATTTATAGGACTCCAGACAAACACCAGTTTACAAACTATAGACCTGTTTCTTTACTTCCACAATATTATAAAATCAGTACAAAAAACATTTAACAACAGATTGGACAATTTCATGATTAAAAGTGGACAACCAATACGGATACAGAGCTTGCATCTCAACATTGATGACACTAACCAAAAATCCATCCATCCATCCATCCATTTTCTACCGCTTGTCCCTTTTGCGGTAATGGAGGAAATTACCAAAGTGATCAGAATCAGAATCACAATCTGAATAGTTTTTATTGCCATAGTTTGAGAACGGGTTCACAAACTAGGAATTTTTCTTGGTGCAATCGAGCAACATAAAATACATATAACACAGATTTGGTAATAAAAAGAGCTGTAACTGAGCTTTCAGATCTTGTTATTGTTCATGTGCCTGATGGCCGAGGGGAAAAAACTGTTCAGGTGGCGGGAGGTGTGGGTCTGGATGGATCGTAGTCTCCTGCCTGAGGGGAGAAGGGAGAACAGTTTGTGTCCAGGGTGAGAAGAGTCAGCAGTGATCCGACCCACACGCCTCCTGGTCCTGGAGGAGAACAGGTCCTGGAGGGATGGGAGCTTGCAGCCAATCACCTTCTCAGCAGCACGTACGATGCGCTGCAGTCGATGCTTATCCTGGACTGTGGCGCCGGGGAACCACTCGGTGATGGAGGAGAGGAGGATGGACTTGATGATGGTTGAGTAGAACTGCACCAGCATCTCGGTCGGCACCTTAAGTTTCCTCAGCTGCCGCAGGAAGTACATCCTCTGCTGGGCCTTCTTGATGAGGGAGCTGATGGTCGGCTCCCACTTGAGGTCCTGGGTGATGGTGGTGCCCAAGAAACGGAAGGAGTCCACAATGGAGACGTGGGTGGGAGAGTCAATCGGGGTGAGGGGGGATGGTGGGGCTGTGACTTTCCTGAAGTCCATGATCATCTCCACTGTTTTCTGGGCGTTCAGCTCCAGGTTGTTGAGGCTGCACCAGGACGCCAGCCGGTCCACCTCTCTCCTGTAGGCGGTCTCATCGGCATCCGAGATGAGCCCGATGAGGGTAGTGTCATCCGCAAACTTGAGTAGTTTTACGGACTGGTGACTGGAGGTGCAGCAGTTTGTATACAGGGAGAAGAGCCAGGGGGAAGTACACAGCCCCGAGGAGTACCAGTGTTCGTGGTTCGACTGTCCGAGACAATCTTCCCCAGCCGCACGTGCTGTCTTCGGTCTGTCAGGAAGTCATTGATCCAACTGCAGAGAGAGTCGGGCACGCTGAGCTGGTAGACCTTGTATCGTAGCAGTCCAGGGAGGATGGTGTTGAAGGCAGAGCTGAAGTCCACAAACAGGATCCTAGCGT